>NC_142443.1:9665000-9800000 GCF_059453495.1 Arachis ipaensis | reverse complement strand
ACAGCTTTTTCGTACACGTTCACTTGCATCACATACACAAGTGCTCTCTGAACCGTGCAATAAGGTCACCCATAACACGGCTCTCCCACTTGAGTTACCTTAGCCCCAGGCAGGCCATGCTATTCAATGATATTGGAAAAATGGCAGCGTAACAACTAGTATTGAAAGCTGGTCGCCTTTTTAGGGAGGGAAAGCCTTTCAATAGGAGCCCCCCTCTTTGCGACCTCATCACTTCAAAGCGCAAACCAATTTCTTTCTTAGTCACCGGGCGAAGCGCACCTCTGGTACTTTGCTTATAGCTTTTTTAGGTTATGCAATAGACGGGAGGCTTAGCTCTGGATCCCCCCTCCCTGCTTGCAGAAATGAATGGATCAGAAGGGGGCTGGGTTCTATTTCCGGGCCGGGCGGGAGGTGAAGGCCATAAGATTGCCCTCCCGGTAAGGAAGAGAGGAAAAGGGTGCTGTCATCTATCTCGACCTGTTTCCCGAGGCGTAGAAAATCCAGACCGGCTCAGAGAATCACTGGCGCTATTTAGCCCTTCGTTTCGCCATTCGAAGGACTACCTCTGCCTTCCCTTTTTGTAACATAACCAGGCGCCCCCCTTTTCAATCACTAAGAAAAAAAAGACCAATCAAAGCCCTATCTAAGTAAAGCTTCGTCTGTTATTTTTCCGGCCCCAGGGGAGTTTACTCAACCCATTCCCCAGTCTTCCGCACTGCTCAAGTAAGTGTGCGTGTGCGACTCCGTATGAGGACCTCCTTCCCTTCTGCCCACTCTCCGTTCACACGGTTCTCAAAGCAGAGGAGGCTGGTTGGGCAGCTGGTACCACGAGCCCTCTGTCCCACACATCTATCCAGAAGCAAGTGTAGTTCACCGGTTCCACCGAATGCTCCTATCTCTCGGCAAAGATCGTGTGAGTGTGCAGTTATGCTTCGGATGCTTCGCCATAGAATAGATCGACCCAGTTCCCGTTCTTTTCCGGTGCACTCGCTTTATATCTCCGACACACTAGGCTAGGAAGGACGCGGTGGGAAGGAAGCAGCCCTAGCCTCTGTCCGGCCGATCATTCCGCTGGCATCTTGCATTCACGCCTCCGTTTGACTGCCACTCGGGGATGGAGTTGTAGATACGTTAGTCTTAGCGGATCGTTGGCTCCGCCTGTTATCTCCTTCTACGACATGCTGTTGTCGTCGCCATATTCCTTATGTAACTAAGTCATCTCTGCCTCGCTGCGGGTCAGCACCTCCGAAAGAAACGGAGGACTTCATTCAGTGAGTCCGCGATCGCCCTCTAAACGATCAGAATAAGGTAAAGCTTGAAGATAAGTTTTGTACTCTATTAATTTCTCAGTCCCTCTAGTCGGGTGGGCGCCGGCCGGTCTTTCGACCAGATCCCCCTAAAAACCGTACGTGCGGGTCTCCCCGCATGCGGCTCACGCCATTCGAGGTGGCCCGGCCCAGCATTCATTCGCAAATCCTGTAGTGAAATTGAGACTGCTCGACCTCGGAAGCTAATTCGCGTGTAGGCAGCGCTGTCTGTCGTACCGTTGACTCTATCTATTCATTGAATTCACTTTCATTTTTTTATAGGCTCGCTCCCTCTTTTTCCAAGAATTAATGCACTTCCCTTCGGAGGGCCTTCTCTAATCTAATAGGGGAAAATCCTTCCATTTCCGTCAAATGACCCGGCCCCCCAGGCTCTTCCACCGTCCGGGCTCCCTTTCCTACCTATGCTATGCTCCCCCGGCACAGGCCTACCACGCTTCGCGCCTGCGGCGTTTTCGCCGGACGGTCTTTGCCAGTAGTGCCATCCTCCCCGCTGGCTGTATGGGCGGGTTTTCCCTCGCTGCTGCGTTCTGTTAGGCTATGGATTACAGGAACAAATGTAGTTGAATGAGACAGCAGGCGGGTTACACGTTCTGCTGTGCCGAGATGTGAGGTGCAGGTGGTGATGATCACCCCGGGGTATGCGCTAGCGCCCTTGACAGGCACTCCAGGACCCGCCAACGCTCATGAAAACCCGGGTCGGCCATTTGTCTAAGGGCCTCCATTCATCTGACCGGAGGTGTGGATAACGAGGCCACCTTCACAACCCTCTCCCTTCTGTCCTTATGTTGTAGTAAGGTAGGGCGGTTCGCTTGAGTTGCTCAACCGCCCCTTAGCCCGGTGCTCATGACGCGCTACGGGACCTTCACCGTGCCGGGGGACCAAGCAGGGCATAGCTAGCGGCATAGGAGCCGACTCGGCGTCAGCGGCTTCGTGCCGCACTGGAGTAATCCAATATGCGGTTCCGCACGTTCCACCACTTCTCCGTTCATTTCCAATACTGATCGTGAAACACCATGAGCAGCTGGATGTTGAGGTCCGAAATTCGAAGTGAAATTTTTGAATTGCCCGTTCCTAGTCGTCATGGGAAAAAAGGAAGAAATAAGAAAGAGATTATTCCCTGAGAGCTTGTCCAGTACTACCTGTACCAGAAATGCATCTCCTTGCGTGCGAGATACTTCTATGCCAGCCGTTATTCCCGGCTCTGTTATGAAAGAAAGCGGCGGACTCATCTTACAGGTGTTCCCTAATGAGGGATTTTAGGGGATTAGGGCTCTCCTTTATCTCCTCCACCCATCCCCTTCTTCTATGTGAGGGGGGGCTTACTTAGTGCTTGTGCTAAGGCGCGGGTTGATCTCTCGGCCCTTCCCTCGCTTCTTGACTGGCTTGAAGAACTTGGACCCTTGATTCATTCAAGCCTTCAATCTCAAGCAAGCTTTGTTGAATCCCGGTCTCCGCCTGTTGAATCCTTCTCTCAACTTCTGATAGCTCATACATAACGGAAGACAACTCGTCCCTTCCGCCAGGTGGCACGTTCAGGTCAAAAGACGGTTGCTTCGAAGAGCTGGCACCGCTTCCACCCTCCTCTCCCCCTGGAGCCATCATCTTAGCCAGCTCGGGATCCAAAATAGTCAAAACAACAGCTATAACCAGCCCTCCACCACACCTACTCAAAAGAAAGTGGAGAGATTTGGTGAGAAGGATGGATTGGAGTTTGACAAGAAAGAGATTGAAATCCATACCAATCAATAGAAATGAAAAATAGAGTAAAAAAAGGGGGATAAAAAAATGAAACATTGAAACACGTCTTTCCTTAGTCATGGGTACTCCCCACACCCCAATTTTCAAAGATTTTACATCTTCACGATCAAGCAAGTATTTAATCATACCATTGCTTGTTCGTATAAAATAGACCAAAAATCCTAAGATAAAAAGAACACTCCAATCAGATATACCTTGCATCATCATTCACTGAGAAACATTGATTCCCTCCAGACAGAAAGTCATGTAGGAGTCTTAGTTGAAGCATCGACTTGAATCTCTTCAATGTCAGCAACTTACTGATTGATTGACCCATTCTAGAGAAAGTGCTTTCGGGTATACTTTCTTTAAGGAATGTGGTTCTTGCTCATAGCCCCCAAGACCATGAGGGAGCCCCCTTTTTTTTACATTTACAAAGGGATTCAGACAGGGAAGGCTGTTAAGCATGCAGACTGATTCTCTTTTCTTACGTGAATTAGATACTACTTCTTTCTTTAGAAAAAGTTTTTTCTTCTCTTCTGAAGCCTATAGTCATGACTATAGGCAAGAAAGAATTGAACCTAAGGCCTGCCCCCGAAACATTCGGAAGAAATGCTGCTTTAGATCCCGCCCAGATCAGATCAAGGGCGGTCCATTTTTTTTCTTTCTAAAAGAGCGAAAGTTTACGGGTGGATGGGTGCTCTTTAGGTGTTTACTACCTCACATCAAGGTGACAGGATTCGAACCTATGGCCCTCTGTACCCAAAACAGATGCGCTGACCAGACTGCGCTACACCTCGTCTCACCCCCCTCCGCATATAGATCCACCCGATCGATGAAGACTCGAACCGAACTCGCCCATCCTTTTGGGCACAGGGACGCGAGAACCAATCCGAGTAATCAACCGCTTTTTTTATAAAATCTGCCTCCAGCAAGCCACCCCAACCCTACCGCCAAAAAGCCGTATAGTGCAGGAGCGCTCACATTTTGGCTTCCTCTTTCATTCACTTTCATTTTTGAAAATCCGGCTCGCTCCCGGCTACCTGTCCTTTGGACCCAAAGCCCGCTTAGAAGTGGATTCGAACCACTGACACAAGGATTTTCAGTCCTTTGCTCTAACCAGCTGAGCTACCTGAACCACTTTCCTAAAGTCTGTTTTCTTCATCGAATAGTGCCCTACCTTACTTACCACTTTACTAGTTAGGGAAAAGCCCTTTACTAATAACAAGAAAGGGCTTTTTTCGCTTGTTTAGTATTGCAAGCTTTCGAGCAGCTCTTTCAACTGCCGCCTAATCCCCTCTCCCAACATGCTCAAGAACCGAGAGCCGCCCAGGCCTTCAAGAAACAGGGGAGCTTGCTTCTAAAAAGAAGATAGGCCACAACGCGCAACGGGCTCCCCGCTCCTAGTAACTAAGTAGTGCTATTCTGTCCTCCGGGGGACTCCACCAACACCAAGAGGTTAGGTTCTTTCTCTCACGTAATTTCGCCCGCCCGTTCCACTTCCGTGCCGGAGGAAATGGGATTCGAACCCATGATACAATCTTCTTGTATGTAGATTTAGCAAACCAATGCCTTAAGCCACTCAGCCAGACCTCCAATTGATCGGAATTTGATGTGCGGTTGGTTGCCCAAAGGGCTATCTGATCCGATCAACTGCGTAAGCCGTAGCGCGCTAGCGCGCGTACTCTTCCTCTATCTATGAGCGAGACTCCATCCAAATCTGCCACTCGTTGGGCGACGCCCTCTTTTCTATGAAGACCGACCCCACCACTGAATGATGAACTTTTCCAGTCTTCGCCAATGCAAAGGCGACCTGGAGAGAACACAGAGTAAAGCCCTTACCCGCCTGAATGGAATTCATATCTCCTTCGTCTGGTCGAGAAGGGAGAAAGCCCGGGGAACTGGCTCACAGAAGAAGGGGACTCTTCTAAACCATTAAGGAGAAGTCCATTTTCGTCATGATCGATCCACGTCCTACCATAGTGCCCGGAGACCCTGGCTTGCTTAGCTTACAAAGCTAGCTTACTAACGCGAAGGCCTTTAGGGGCTTGCTTAGTACTTGTGCTAAGGAGCAAGTCTCAGCTTCACGCATGACTAACATACCAAAAGGCTTAAACTAGAAGAGAAGGTACGAAGTCACTCTGCGCATAGCTATGAGGTACCAGAACGGAGGTCGGAAAAAGGCATAAACTTTAACTAGCAGAAAGAGTACATCCATGTACGTAGTCACTCATATAGCTATATGAGGAGTGAGGATAGGATCTCCTGCCTGTCTGCAGGCCCGGATACAAGATCCAACATCACATACACTCTTTATTGACTAGAAAGGGGAAGCGCTATGAATCAGTACGTGAACGATGCCCCCGTAGCCTTCTCCTATGGGTCATTCCAGGTATTCTGGTTAAGTAAGTTAAGTCGAAAACGCGTTCTCGATGGAGCAACTTGCTCATTTCATCGATTTCCCACTCCTAAGGGAGGCCGGCTAAACGAAAGAAAAAGAACCTCCTAACCTACAGAAGAGTCCAGTCTATCAAAAAAGATTCCATATATTACATTTTTTTTCTCACGTCTTCTATTAGAATCTTTGCGTTCAATCACAGATCCTGGCATAAGATCCCATTCCCGCGAAAAGGCGGGATGAGAACCCAGGTCCTAGGCCAAAAGACTTTACCAGCTAGACTAGTGGAGCTGCACTCATAATGCCTGAACCCCCTTTAGGTGAAAATGAAAAGGCCCCGCCCATCAACTTCTGTAATGGAAGCTTCGGCCACTTCCTGGTTAATAGCCTACGGCTAGCTTGTCCCTCTCTTTTTAAGAAGTGTTTTGACACCCCTATCTTTCTTGCTTTTCCGATAGCCTTTAGTATAGGAGCATCTCTAGTGGTCCCGCCTAACTCTTCGTTATCTGTCCGAATACCTATAACTATCTTCCTCTGTTCCACGAATAAGTTAAGGGACTTGGAGTACCCGCCGGAATGAGCTTCCCTCCTTTCTTCTTTCTTTATACTTAAGTATGCCCTGAAGACAGAATGAACGGATCGAAGACCTATTCTGATCTCCAAATTCACCTATCCCTGCCTTATTCAACTCAGAACTCAAAACAGGTCTTTGGCTTCCTACGCTCTCCTTCAACTAAGAGTGATAGGAAGTGATGCCTAGCTCGACCGAAAGCTAAGGGTAAGAGTGGAGTCGTAGAAGCGAGAGGAAAGTTGTCTCTCGACTCTAGGGAGAGGATAGAGAGTTCCATGCCGTAATATTGTAAGGAAGGAAGAAGGGGATTGGTGTCTTCCTCGATCCGCTACTCTCCCAACCAGGGTGGGTAGCTACGTACCTTCCCGCTTTGATGATTCCAGGAGCGTCAAGCCACTGTACCGATAGGTGCAGGAGCGTAGCGGTTTGGTTTGCTTAGGTAGTGTTTCATATATTTCCTTTGTGCGGAGAACTCCCCGAAGGTTCTAAACAATCTTCATCGATCATCCGTTCTGGTTGGTTGTCGTCCATCCACTGTTGGCCTACGGTTTGTGCTCGACCCTCCTTCTCGACCTCCCTTTCGGGTTGATTGGCCTCAACTAGCTGCCCATGGGTGAAAAAAGCCATTAGGGCGGTTGTTTTGATTGTCTTAGATGCCCCGATAACGTACTTGGCCTCCTAACTACTTTATAATAAGTAATAAGGAAAGGCCAATCCCCTATCCAATTTCGGGGGACGAGGAACTGCTATTCTTTTTCATTTCGAATGCAGCGGACAGTCAGGAGGTACACTAGCTGGCAGGATTGCTTTTGAATCGAAAGACGTTAAACAACAACAACAAGCACTCAAGCTACAAGAGAAGAGGAAGAGCTACAACTGCTACAACCGAAATGCCGATACACTAAAAGGATTAAGGCATCAGAGAAAAAGAATGATTTGACTCCTCAATTACCAAGTGTGGGTAAGGTCGCCAGGAAAGACCCTCTTTTTTGGGAGATTGTGTAAGCATATGATCTTCAATCCTTACTTGGAAGGAAGACTTCTCTAGTTTTGAACCTATAGAATTAAGCTAGCTATCACTCTTTTCTGCTGCCAATGGATCGAGATGATACCCGACACCAGCATTTAGTTTAGATGAATACTTGAAAAGATGCCCTGAAATCGCACGGTTAGGGCAGCGAACCGACGCTCAGACTCCTTTGATTAGTCGGACTTCTCGCTAAATCTTATGCAAGAAACCCTAGTGTTTTAGAAAACTCTTTCCGCTAGTGGTCTCTCACTTTCATTCCGGATTGAACCACTCGTCGCTCACTCTTCTTTTCAATCCTTTAGGACTTTAAGATATGTCCTGAAAAAATCATATTTTTTCCCTTTTCTAAGAATCGTCATGATCTAAGACCCCCTTGACTGACTTAACATGCATTCTAGCAGCTTCTGAAATGAAAACCCGATCCATGGAACCATCTTTTCTTTTCAAAGAAAGAGCTTGTTGAACCCGTCCTCAGACAGACCACTGGCACCCAATCTCTTTACTAGATTGGACCACGGGTCGTCACTCCTACATCCAAGATGTGGCACATCCCCCCGCGAGAAGGAGGGGAGGTGGTTATTAGGATAACCCAATTTGGGTTCTGGATCAAGGTTTTCCAATGGGTGCTGCCCTTGTCATACTGATCTGGAAAGAGTGCTTTTAGGTGGGATGACTAAATGAAATATCAAATGGGCATGATGAATTCCAACAGGCCTCTCATCTCTAAGAGGTTTGTAAGGGTTTGTTCTTAGGATGCCTTGTTGAAAGATATGTGGGAGGAACCACAATACCTTAACCTCTTCCCGGACCGGGACAAGTAAGGCCCCTATTCCGTGCAGCTTTGCTTTGGGTGTGAAGTACCGGAATAAAGCTCTTTCGCATTAGGAAGGGACTGGCCATCTCTTTCTGATCCGATGAGTTCGGTCCTTATGATATTAGAGTGTGCTTTAAACCGCAATAATAATCTATTCGCTCCTCGCGGAATGGAAGCCTTGCTTCCTTTTCGGGTGAATCGATTTCAGTATGAAAATCCCCCCCCCCTTTTTCTCTGGTGAAATGTACGACCTCCAACTGAACCTAGCCCAAAAGAGTGTAAGCGAGGGATTCAAAACCTAGTTGATCACTTATAAAGTAGAAAATCTTATTCTATTTTGATTCCCAACATGCAGAAGTAAAAAACCTATTAACAGAGTGAGATAGAAACTTTTGATGGAACCTGATGATCTTCGAGGCCGAAGGGAGCTAGAGTTGAAGCTGGGGCGGGAACTGTAGGAGCTCCAGCTCGCTGAATAAGCCACCACAATATAGGAAAAAGAAGAAGCTACAGGAGAAGGATGTGTATCAGGTGCGGATACCTGTTTAGAAGGTGAACCAGCAGAGTCAGATGCAACCGGGCATGAAGCAGCAAGTGCTGTAGATCTGGTAGAACTTCTTCTCGGATATGTTTGGTTAAGTGAGGTGGCGCAACAAGCCGAACCACATGGGTCGAGTAGAAAGCAACCAAATATCCGGACTTCGGAGTCGGAATAAGAATTCAAAAGAGGTTTTAGTTCGCACTTAAAATCCTAAAGAGGCACGAACTTGTCGAGATGTATGGGGTTCCCTTTCTTTCATTCACATTGGTGAGGTTGCTTGATTGTAGGGGCCGGGAAAGGGTCTGCCACCACTGACTCAGATTTTTTTGTAATCGATGTAGCTTCGTCGTCTGTCTCGGGATCGGTAGTGTTCCCCCCATCCCTTAGTCTTAGCTTAAAGGATGTTGATGTTTCTTTTATTTAAGATACAATCTGTAAGTAAGTTACCAAAACTTTTTTTGTTGTAGCAATACAAAACACCCATGGAAGAGTCAATAGAAATAGAATTGGAATCCCTAGAGAAGAGAGTTCCCGAAAGGAGAGGGGGAATTTACCTGTTCTGGAATTCACCACTACAAAAATCACATCCGATTTTAGCGGCAACCAAAGCTACTTTTGAACCTTTCTTAAGCTCAGAGCAGAGTAGCTGGAAGTCAAGTAGAAGAATGAGTCTAGCGACCAGGAAGCATAGATAGCAAAGGCGGAGATGGTACTTTAACAGTAAAAGGAGGATCATATGCTTATAAGATGCAATTTGAAATCACGTACTTACCCCGGCCCGAATCCACTAAAAAAATGGGTAATGTTGGCGAATCTTCTTATTATCGTATCGAGTTTCAATTCGACAAGTACCAACAGGCCGAAAAAGACGAAAAAAAGGCCTTGCATACTCGAGAAGCGGATTCAATAGCAACCCCTCTTACTGATGATATTCTTGACTTTCCTTGTTAAGGTCCCGCGGTAAAGTAAAAAAAAAGCTAAAAGTAGGCTCGCTATTGCGAGCTATACGAGCTGTTTGCCTTTCTACGGCTTCGCTATCGCTCCTATGAAGTGGTGGCCTTCTAGAAGCTTCGCCAGAAGCAAGCAAGATGAGGTCGCTCTCCTCCGCTCGTTCCGTACTTGACTTACGAGCTCGTGTAGTACTCGCCCCTATCTCTAACTCTAAAGGGGCTTATGCACTCCACTCGCTGTCTACTAAACGAGCCTTAGAGCGAGCGAAGCCTTCCATTTAGTGGCTTCCCCCCTTATCCCTCACCCTACTCTTTCATTTTCGCTTAAGCTTCCCCTGTTGTTTGTGGGATTAATTGATTGGATACCCGAGAACCATAATCTTTACTAGGAACAGCTTCTACGACGATAGGCGTAAAGGCATGATTAGTTCCACAAATCTCACTGCACTGACCATAGTAAACCCCTTCTCGTTGTACCGAAATAGAGATCTGATTTAAACGACCAGGTACAGCATCACATTTGACACCTAAGGAAGGTACAGCCCAACTATGAGGTACATCAGCAGGTGTTACAATAATACGTAGATGAGTTTTGGCTGGTACAACCACTCTATTGTCCACTTCTAATAAACGTGATTGACCCAATTCTAGATCATCTTCTGGAATCGTATAACTGTCAAAAGTGAGTGACTGTTCATCGGAACTGTTATAGTCTGAATACTCATAAGTCCGATACCATTGATGTCCAATAGCTTTGATAGTAATGGCTGGATCTACTACTACCTCGTCCATTGAGTATAACAGAGCAAATGATGGTATAGCAATGAACATCGGGATGATACTAGGAAATATGGTCCGAAGAATCTCGATAGTAGTTCCATGAACAATCCTTTGCGGGATTGGGTTTTTTTGATAGTGGAAATGCCATAAAGCGCGAACCAAGATCCGTGATACGAAAACCAAAATCAGAATGAGGAAGAAAAAGATATCGTGATGTAAATCGATTATTCCTTGCATCATAGGACTTGCTGCGTCTTGAAATCCTAATTGCCATGGCTCCGCTGCATCACACAAAGCTGCTTTATCGGGTAATATACCCAACCTATTCGATAGATCCAGGGCATCCTTATAGGCTTCACCTTCTATTCCGTTTTTGTTCAAATCATCTAACAGGTGCTCCAGAAAAGGGATATTGTTGCTTTCGCCATGTAAAGCTTCGGCCGCACTCAGAACGTCTTGGTCACTCTTGTTAGTCATCAACTCTCCCAATTTATCGTGTATATCAGATTGAAGCTCTACTATACGTTCACTGTCCGGGTTAAGACCCGGATGATCCTCATCAATACCATGAGTCTCGTAATTATAATTAGAAGGAGCCGGCTGCTCCACCTCAACATCACTTGCTATGGAAGGTAATGAGGGGACAGATGGAACCGAGTCGGCTGGTAAGGGTGGCAGGTCAGAAGGGACCGATGGAAAATCATTCCACATAGAAGCTGTATCACTCGAAGTTGAGTTAAGACTCTTCTCATCAAATAAAGAGATGCGTCGAACGTTGTTAAACATAGTGATTGATCTAAAATAATTCCCTCCAGACAGACTGAACTCTGAACTCCGTCAAGCCTGTAGGAGTAGTGAAGAACTATTGTTCAATGTGCTTGGTTGTTGACCAAAGAAAAGCATGGGAGTAGAAAGGCGGTCGAGTTAAGTAAAGACTCAAAACAATGAAATCCTGGAACACTATCTATATCTCTTTTTCCTCAAAGACAGAGCATTTTCGATCTTAGGCGAACGAGGGTTACCGGCTCTACGACCTCGCAAGGCGCTACTGTAGTGCTCTTTGGGCCTGCCGCTTTCTCAATCGAAAATGAAAACTGTCAAGAGCAGCCCTGCACTGCTCTATCTATGTAATTTCTTGATGGATTTTCTGCCATCACCTACGCAATTTCAAAGTTGCATTTTTCATGAGAAAAGACTGTTCATATCATATTTTTAGAATAGCCATTTTGAATGAAATAATACATGTTCCATCTCGAGTTGCATTGCTCGATGGAGGAGTCGTGAATTAGTTGTGGTATCCTGTACTGTAACCGGTACTTGATCATTGGGTAGTACCCGACCTGAGTAAAGTTGTAGTGATCCTTCCTACCGAAAAGGTTGGAAAGTCTCGGAGGCTGAAAGCCGAGGATGGGAATATGGTTGACTCAGAATTGACATAATAAAGACGGCCCAACTTCATCACCAAAGGAAGGAAGAGCTTTGCCCATTCGAATTAGAAAGTGCTTTCTAGAGAGCGGATGTTGACTAGCTAGGCTAACAAGGAAAGCAGATGCAAGAATGGATTTCAAAGGGGAAGAAAGTCAGAGATTGATTCTGTGTTAATCCGTAAGGTCATATCAAGGGCTTTATCTCCTAGTTTCTTTCACAGGTCTTAGTTCCGCTAGTCCTAGGAGCGAGAGGTATGAAGGCCTTGTTAGTAAATCAATATACCAGCGACCAGGGAATAGGTATACAGTTCAGACGATCTTGAAGACGATTAATTTGATCAACAGCGGATAAATTATCCGCAGCAACCTATCTGCTGATCTATCCGCAGCTTCGATTCCAGCCGAAAAGCGAATGCTTTCTTAGCTGCTACTTGGCTAAACATTTCTAGAAGGGATTCCGCTCCCCTTTAGGGAAAAGAAATCAATGAGACTGCGGTATGCCAGGTTGCCTGCAGGAACCATAAACTCGTGGGCGGAAGGCCTTACTTCCTCCTTCTGATCTTCTTTTCGCTCTTAAGGGCTCTAGATAGCCTGCGTTTTCCGATCATTATGTGGACGGCAGGGCGTTGATTTCAAAGTCATAATATAGCGGAGGCTTTGATAGGGAAAGATTGCATTAATCTGAGTGACTACGTGCCTGCCTATCGCCCATATTCACTAATTCAAATGGAATGTTGGCGACTGACTACTTACCTTTGGTATGGTTAAACATGTTGTTAGACTGAATCTTCTATTCTCTTTTTCATTGTCTCGAGGTTGTAAGACCTCTACTAAAGAATAGAATGGGCTGAGTCAGACTCTTCCCCGGCAACCAACAATCCCAGGATATCCTAATGAGATAAACGAAGTTCTCGCACGAGGTTTAATCCTTCTTGTCATATTTGATGATGAGATCAAAGACTTTAGTTGTCCAAAACGGATAAGATCGGGCTAACCCCTATCGATCGAACTACAGTAGGTCCATCAAACCAGGATTGAGGCATCCGGATTTCTTAGCATACCACGCCACTTGGCGTAGCAATGCTTGGTCCAACCGTCTAAGAATAGACCACTCCAGGAAGCTAATCAAGGACAGGGGCCTAAATGGACTATGAGTACTCCCCTCGTAAAAGCTCCCTCCTGCACCCTTCACCACAGCTGTTGGTAAATCCATTTTCTTCCCAGACACCAACCGCTTGACCAGCCCATAGTCAGAATTCTTTCAAGTCAGGTCTTGGACGACCTCGAAACTGCTGAGCGAGGAACCCCTTTCTCTAGCTCCTCCTCCAGAAGCCCATCAAAGGTGGGTCTGTAGGTAGTGATGTTCCTGCACCTTCTATTCCCGCCTATTGAGGCCGTTGACTCTGTAAAGGAAGAACAACAATGAATCCTGCTTCCTTGTGTAGTTCCAGCTGATCCAGTCGATTTAGAAATCCCTTATAGGGCGATATCCACCAAGCCAGCAGCATACCTTTCAGAACCAAAGTGACCCCTACTAGATGCGGCAAAATCCACCAACGTCAGGGATGGTAGCTAAAGATCGGAATAGAAATCCAGTGTGAGCTAACCGAATTTACCCTGCTTCATCTATCGTTAGGGCTCGGTGAGAATCTTACCTACCTTCCTTTTCCCCTGTTGTCTTGTCTAGCTATAAAATAGAACTTCTCTAGCGCCTCAAAGAAAAAGGGCTCCGTAACTCCTTTCACACTAAGCTAATTCAAGTGCACTAAGCAAAATGAACCCTAAAGCTTCAGCTGCTATCCGTGACAAGGTGGTATCAGAGCCTTGCTTCGAGGAAGCCTGGTTCGAGCTTGGTTCGTGGGAGCGAGACTACTTGTGGGCAAGCATGTCTGGCATGACTGAGGAAGTTGCTATCAACATGTAGGGAAGGGGAATCCCAACCTCCTCAGCAGGGAAGCAAGAAGGGACGAGGTCATAGTAAGTGCTGAGGACCTTGCTTGCTAGTCTATCTGTGAAAGTAAGTTTCTGCATTGGAGGCTGAACATCTACGAGCCAGCCGTCTTCAAGACATTACGTGAGAAGGAGAAATGCTGGTAGTACCTCTTCACAAGAGGATCAGACCAGATCCAAAATAGCGTATGAAATGATTATGGTCTATCTAGTACCAATGACTCCGCGATGATTACATCCCAGCAAATGGAGGAGCAAGTTATGGAACAAGCAACAGCTTTCGCGCGAAAAAGTTTTCTTGCTGGGTCTCGCTTGCACATTTCTGGGTTTGACCTTTCGTCCCTTAGTCTCACTATGTTCAACTAAGCTACTTTGTCCCTAGAACCTACTCTTATTGTGTATGAGATCGCCTGGCTATTTGTGTATGATTGAATCTTGTCCCGAGGGTAAAAAAAATTCCTTATATTAAAAAAATTAGGCTCGAGATAAGAAGTTGAAATTCAAAGAAAGTCAAATGGCAGAACAAGGGGATGTACTTGTATTTCTCTATTTTTCATCGAGATTGGCTTGGTCTTCAGTTAATGTTAATAAAGGACTCAAAAAAAAGTCCCTAACCATTATTGTACCGGTAAACTGATGTCGTAGCAATCCTTAAAACTAAGCAGTGATCCATAAACCCTTTGTAGGATGACTCCAATGGGCTTTCATCTTACTTTTTCCTACCGGATCGACGGACGCGGAAAACTCTCTTCGTCTCCGTTAGTGCTGTGCTGGTCGTGCAAGCTACTTGTTGCTAAGGTCGACAATCGGGATTGATGCAAGTTTTTTTGCCTAAGCTCACTTTGTCTTAGTTGGTAAATCATACTTTTGAAGAATATAAAGAGGGAGCTTGCAACTGCTTTCTATTAAATGGAATGAATAACACTACTCAATCTAGTCTTTATTTCTATGTCACTAAGAAGAGGTAAGGGTGCCATTGACACCTTAGTCTAAATGAAAGTAGATAAGGACAAAAGCTTGAATAGCTCTTCATTCCTTGAGCTCGACTCGGTCGCTTTGCTGTTCTTGACAGTCGCTACGTTCCTCGAAGGGAGACCACTTTGCTTAGGACTTTTGATAGGCACCTGGGGACAAGCCTTTATCTAAAGAATTCGTTCTTTCCCCTGACTAAGCATCAAAGCGCCCTACCGAACGGTTTGTCTCTCAGCCTATTCGAGCGGTCTACTTACCCGATGTAAGAGCTTCTTCTTTCGTCCTGTAGTCTTCTTTTAAAAGAAGGAATGCCCCAACCACGATTAAGCGCTACGAAATCCGCCCTCCATTCTCTCAAGTACCTCTCCGCTTCCTCTGCTTGCTTTCATGTAGTTTATTCCGGCTAGACTTTCTTCTTGTCTTTACTTTATTTCAACTGAAAGTCAGATGCCACCGGTCTCTATTTATTGTATCTTGAGAGCTTTATAGGCCTTCCCTAGAACTCACCATAAGATTCAGCCTGGAATGACCAGCGAACTCGGTAATAGTCAGCCTGGCCGGCCTATCGAAAAAAAGTGCTTAGATGGCTTGAATTCCCCTGTTCTAGCTCTAGAAGAGTAAGCTAAGAGTCTTATTTATATTATATAAGAGCCCTAGTTTTTCCTGTAAGTTTTGGTACTAGGAAAGAATCCTAGCTCCTATAAGAATCAGAGGCGGCGGAGATAGACACTTTGGATTCGGCAAGCTACTCCGCTTTCTAATTAAGATTCAAAAAAGAGGGTTACTACATTGATAGAGGCATAAAAGTATTCAGTTATCCCAATACTTCTCGTCTTTCTGGCTGCTATCTTCCTAAACTGTAGGAGGAAGGGGAAGGGCTTTATGAACGTTACAGAATGAATGGTCAATGATAAATCACCTTGCCCTCCCTTTAGAGGAGTAAAAAAGGTAAAGCTCCGCACTAAAATATTCTTTCGCTACCAAAGCTTCGGAGTTCTATTCCTTCTTGCGTCCAATCTCAAGGATAAATTCAACCTAACTCGCACTGCATGAAAGGACATAACCTAGTAATAGGTCAATCAGTTCTTCCTTTGATACTTATGCCATTAGATTAGAAAGAGTAAATTGTCCATCATCTTCGAAGGCCTAAATCCCCTGGGAGGAAATCGTATTAATGATATCATGATGCTACCTCTCCTTCATGTGCAGCCTCTTCTCAAGCAGCAGATTGCCCGAAGACAGACGCCCTGTTTCAGCTGAGAGCATTGATTCCCCTGGTACCTCTCTTTTCTATCACAGCATTAGAGGAGTGAGCCCGCCCTTCATTCATCAGGTCTCAAAGTATAGATTGTATGATAGGTAGGTGGAAAAGCTACAACATCACCTTAGTTCCCTGCCGTCTTGTCTTTCTTGAGGAGCAAGAACATTCATTAGTTCTTTCTCACTTGATCTCATGTCTTTTCCCTTAGATTATGTATTTGTTATTATATTATAGAAGGCATTCTCTTTCTAGACAAAAAAAAAAAGTTGAAAATATTTTTTTAAAAAGGCAAAAGCCACTAGACGAGAGGGGCAAGCAGCGATAGCAGCTCGACCTTAGGCAGAGCCGCTCAAACAAAGATAGCTTCTTGATCCACGTATCTCATTGATTTAGCGATAGGGGCGGAATGCCAAGCCGCTCTAACACCATTCCATTGGGGAGTCCCATCCCAGCCTTAGCAGGGAACTTACTACAGAGCCAGACAGAGGACAGCACATATCATGAGAAAATTATCTAGATAGATAGGGCCCTAAGAACTTCATTCGTACTCTTGATGTAAATAGAGGACAGGACGCATAATAGCCTAACCCGCAAGCGGGTTAGTGACTTACGTACCTAACCTATTAGCTGTCCTGCTACAAAGCTGACTGATAATGCCCGCTTTACAAACGGAACACAGTGAGTTTTGCCGCGGGTCAACCCAACCCCTAGGCTATTACGGGCTATTACGCTTCTTGGCCTCATATGAGTGACCTACGTACCTCATAGGTTAAATTGAGTGATTACTCCCCTAAGCCACAAGCTGGTTAGGTCGTGGCCTACCTTTCAATCCGTACGTTAAGGGATTCCCTTGTGGAAATCTGACGTCGTGAGCTTAAACCTCAAGAATGAGTTCTTGCTCCTGAACCTATTGGTAAAGTGGCTTAACGCTCTTCTCCCGTAGCTCTCGTCTATCTTACCAGTCAGCCGGCTCTATATAGTGCGAGATTCTTTCATTATTGATTTTCTACGGGCTCTATAGGCCTTCACGAATGCGTCTTCTCGTCATAATATGGACGATTCCTAATTCATCGTTAAAACGTTAATTTCTCAGTAATAAGAGAAAGGGCTATGCTATTATCGGGATCTTGCTATGAGACTTTCTTTCATTTCTCTGATTCGATAGCGCTTCCCAAAGAGTGTATTTTAGCTAGCTTATACTCTTTCTTTTGCACTTGTTTCCGGGCAATCGTACCTCTCCTTCCTTTAACAAGTAAGCTCTTTTCTCTATCCAGACTCTATCGAGTCAGTACTTCATGCCTTACAGTCGAGTAATAAATTACCTTCCTTTATCAAGTAAGCATTATTATCTCCTTTGAATTCGTATGGTTGAAAGTTGCCGAGAATGGGTTAGAGCGGGTAACATAAGAAATTCCTGCGAAAGCTCCATCAATTAGATTGTCTTTGCGTTGGGGTTGAAAGCTCGCTCGGTTAATGGACTTGAACCCAGACAATGGACATGTCCCAACTTCCTTCCTATTAATTGAAAGTTGGTAACTTAGGCTGAATTCTCTTCGGACTCAGAATATGGTACCAAAGAGGAGGGTTCGCCCATAGTAGAAGAAAGTCTGCTACCGCCAACGAGTATGAAAAGGCCCTTTTCTTAGAGGGCTTGTCGCTCCTCCATCATATGCCTTCCTCGAAGACAAAGAGTTAGTTACTTAAAGCTTAGATTGTTGAATCGGAATCTGGTACCCAATCTTATATCGTGGAGAAAACCTCCCCCGCCACTGAGCCAGACGATGACGATGCGGTAGTTGATATAACGGGATCACTAGCTGATACCACTCATCTTGCTGATTCAGTAGTAAAAACGACTTATACCGTTGAATTACTTTCTTTATTAATGCAAGTCAGAGGGGACTACTTAGGAATCCTCAAACAAAATAGCACTCTTTCTATTTCTTGAGGCAAAATCCAATTCATCGAAAACGAGGGAACTTTCGTTAGTCAATATCCCAAACATAGGGCTTATGTGATACCTGTTGGATTAACAGCCTAGACCGAAGAAAATAACAAGTAAAGCAGGTCAGGTGTGAAACTTTTACGTCTAAGTAAGTGAAGTTGTGCTAACCGGTCCTATCCTAGATCCAACCGAGTTGGGAACGAGCTAAAGTGGATTGATCCGGTCGACGTGGCTAAGCTGAAAAAAGAAGGGAGCCCTATATATTCTATACTGTATTGATGGCTCATTTTGGCTCACTTCCTCGATATGGGATCGAAAATGTTAAGTACTCAGATTTATTAGAGAGGTAGCGGGCTAGCTGTACAAGCAATTCGACCATATATAAGGGTAGGGTAAGGTCCCTCAGGCCAAGCCCATCAAAGGCTCCCCTAAGAGTTAGATTAGTACCGGCTTGATGATTCCTTTTTGAAAGGATAAGCCTAAGAGATTGCTAGCGAGAATAATTGAACTGAACATTGAAAGACTACTGCTTACAACTCGCTTTCTGTCTTATTTGCTGGCCTTTAAGATGACTGGTACTAGGTAAAAAAAAGGATATTACAATAATAATTGTGCACCCAGAGTAGACCAAAGCAGCTTCACTCACTTGAGACTCATACATTGACAGACCCAGACAAAGTTTATTGATATGAGCCAAGATCGAGCATGAGAAGGAAAGTGGCCAACTAAGCCCTATCAGGGTTTATAACGGAAGACAACTTATTGAGTAACTGCTTGATCCCATCACTTTGAAAGCTACAGAAAACAGCTGTCTCCAAGCTGGTTGAGTATTAATTTGAACTCTATCTTTTGTTTGGCAAAAACGGATTATGATTTTGTTCTTCTAGCTTCGAAATCGGGCTTATCCAGTGGCGCTTGTCTTGGTCTTTCACGCGACTGGCTATCCCTCTATATATATTATACGCAATATCTTGACAGGCACGATCTACCTTGGCAACGAACTTCACGCTACGTCTCGGGGTGTACTTTCTATCACTTTCTGGCGGGAAGCCCCGAGCTCTTTGAGATTAGCATGATGATGTTTATATTCGCTTGAACTTGCATGTGAAAAGCATATAACTAGTCTTCCTTCTCATGGCCCGGCACAAAATGCTTCTTATTTTTGAGAAGCATTGTATTCTAATACATACCCAGATAGAAGGACTTTTTGCAGCCAGAACCAAGATATGCTTCAACATAGCAGCTTCCACCAATGAAGCCCGAAAGCACTTTTAATTTAAAGGTAAAGGGCAGCCAATTTCCAAGCAACATTCCCTTTGTTCTTAACCATATCAGGACCAGACCATAAGAACCTTCTACAGATCTTATCTTTTGTCTTCAAATCAAAACCGGCAGTATGAACACAGTACTCCAGTAAACTTGCATGCTAAAGAGGGCACTCTGAACCAGTTGTCCAGCATATTAGAGGTATGGTATTTTCCAGTACATCTCTTTACTCTAGCTTTGATTCTCTCAATTAGAGGCAAACAATCACTAACTGAGAGACTGGCAATCCCAGGTACTTCATTGGCATTTTACCTTCATTAAAGCCAATTAGATTTGAAATATTGAACTTTGCAGCATCATATCCATAGTAGATTTTACTCTTGGATATGCAGTAAGACCAGAAAGATTTGTAAATTCTTTTAAGCATTGATTGACTACAGCAAATCCTTCTCACGAACTAGAGATTTAGCAATCAACTGAGTGGCTTTCGCTCCTTATTATCTATCGACGGAATTAATTCATTCAAAAAAGAAAGAAAAAAGGGCTTTAACGGCTCTTTTCCTCAACCTGTTCAATTGGAGCTAGCTATAGAGCGCACTTTCGGTCAAAGGACAGGTGTTGGCAAAATTTTGGATAAATCATCCGTTTTTCTTAGGCAAGCAGTTGCCCGATCAGAATGATGGAGAGGTCATGCGTCTGACCACAACTCCATGTCAAATGTATTTCGATGGCTCCAGTACGCAAGGTGGTGCGGGAGCAGGTATTGTTTTTCTCTCTCCTAACTAGTAGTGAGACAAGTCATCGCTGAGTATCAGGTAATAGATGCAAAGCAGCAGCCATAGAGAAAAAGAGCCCTAGACTCGATTCGCCGAGTTTGATGAAATAAAAATAGACCAAGTACCTAGAAGAGCCAATGTTGAGGCTAACACAATGGCACAGCTGGCTTCGACGTTTGAGATTTCCTAATCGGACACCTGAAGAACATACGTTCAAAGGACGATTCCAACAACATTCCAGATCACTTTTTACTGTTACATAATGGAGCCAGAAGAGATTGGGCAGGATGATTGGCAACAGCCTCTCGTCAGGTACTTGTAAGATTTATTTATTTAATAAAATATGCTAAGAGATGCCAGGCCCGCAAGAAATACGGACCAGTGCAGCATGTACCAGCTTAAGAATTGCATCCGATCTTAAAGACTTCGCGCCTCGACGCTTTGCTTTGATCCCTGACCTAAACTCTTTGGTAGGCTACTCTTCTACCATGAAATGCTATAAGTTAGGTTTTTTAGCTTGCCTTTCTCCTTTCGTTCACTCGGCCTTCAAAGAAAGATGGACGGGGCGGGCAGAGGAAAACCTAACGATTGTTCCAATCGAAATGGAAAGAAAACCCATGAATAGGAGGTTAGGGGGGGACAGAAGTACTCAACGAGGATAAGGGATCCCCCCGGGTGGATGCGCGTGAGAAGAACTAAAGCCACTACAAGACTCCTACCTAATATCTTGCTATAGGCGCTTTTGGCTTTTGACTTGTTTATGTATGATTACGATAGAACTAGGGGCGCTAGCGTTGATGAAAAATTCCTATTCTTGCCTAAGCCTTCTACTTACTTTTCGAGTATAGCCTTGTGAGGAACTTTACTTTAGCTCTTCGAATGACAGAAACATCTTTCTTGCTCTATGCGAAGAATAGCCCTTAAAGCTGGAGAAGGAAGAAGTGTGAAAGCAAGCAAGTCAAATTCAGGCACATTAGGAAGTTCTTTTCTCTGAAGAATGTTCGAACTCAGACATAGATGACTGGGATCACTACACTGGCTTTGTTGGTTGGTTTGAGGTAGGCAAGTAAAGAATAAGAAATTAGGCAGGGACCACGCTACACTCTCACCTCTCTCGAGCTACAGGAACCCTAAGCCAGGTATGATGCTGACTTTGCAAGCGCAGGGAAAAGAGCTGGTAGTGATTCTTCGGGACAAAGGCCAAGGGTGAAGCCGGGGAAGTTTAATATTTAATAAATTCATAAATGACATCGCCTTTAGGGGCGCCGTTTTCATCCAACTAGAAATATCGTATGAGAAGCAAAAGAATGTTACGTTACGCCCAAAAGTCCCATGCATCCTTTCTTTCTTTGGTCAACAACCAAGCACAACTCAATAGAATGAATTCTTCAAGACTCCTACATGACTTTCTGTCTGGAGGGAATCAATTTTTCTCAATCAATCACTACACTATGTTTCCACTCCATTTTCATTACGAAGATGTCTCACGTCAGGATCCGTTGCTCAAACTGAATCACGCCAACGTTATGGAAGTTCCTAGATCGTGTGAAATAAGACTAGTACCAAAGGCACCCTATGATTTCATAATCAAAAATGGAAAATTGGCTATGGAGATTCCGTGCGGTCAGAAATTAATACAGACACACAGGGGTTCGACAGGAAAGTCGTTTCGATCAAATCCATTCTTGGGGTCAAATAAAGACAAAGGATATGTCAGTGACCTAGCACGACAAAGCACTCTCCGAGGGCATGGAATGTCTAATTTTTCGGTAAGAATCTCGACAGTAATGTCTCTGGTGGATTCTCCGGTCGAAAGACGGCTAAACTCAATTCAATTCTCGATGGAAACGGAGTTGTTCGAATTCTCCCCGGAACTGGAAGATCATTTCGAGATCTTCGAACATATTCGAGGGTTCAATGTGACTATTGTAACTTCGGCCAACACACAAGATGAGACTTTACCACCGTGGAGCGGCTTTTTGCAAAAAGATGAGGGAGATTCTGAGTAAGAGATGTTATGGACGAATTGTTTGAAGCGTTTCTTCCCTTTATTGAAAAAGTTGGAGAAGCTGCCGGGCTTAAGGAGGACTCTGATGCCACATCTTCACTTGACTTCAAGCAGGAAGTAGACCAGCCGTCTGAAGCCTTTAAGAATAGAAAGAAGGTTGAGGCTGATTGGACCCTCTTCGTGCCTGACTTCTCTATTGATCTGACCGGCTCGATTGAGACAGAGAGTAAAGGTGCGAATCGGCTAAAAGGCTGAGTCCGAGACTGGGAGAAGAACTTGCAAGAAATGCAGACTTCGCTCCGCACCTTTAGGTAAAGATCCCCAATGTCCAATCTTCCTTTTATGGAGATATTCTTTTATGTAACTTCCGGTAAGAAAGGGGATAGATTATCGAAAAAAAGATGTGCGCACGAGAGGATTCTAACTTTCATACATAGAAGAATGATTGGCAAAGCACTCGAACAAAGCCCTTAGCTTCTAACTTCATTCATTCGAAAGGTCGCTGGAATTTAGTTAGGAGCAAATCCGTCACTGGACGAGGAAGGAAAGGGAAGGAAGATATGTACAAGAGAAAAAGTATATTAGAAAGCGTTAACAAGACTATCAGACCAAGAACAGAACTGCTGGAGGAACAACTACCTAAGGCTGAAAATGACATAGAATAAGTGGAATCTCATGCACACTTTGAGGGAGGTGGTTAACCGGTGCTTAGAGAACTACCTGGGATGCCGATAGACCAAGGGAATGGGTACGTTGGTTACCCTGGGCAGAATAGTGGTACAATACCACTTATCATTTGGCAACCAAACAAAGACCGTTTGAAGTGGTATATAGGCGCCCACCGCCTCTAATTACGTCCTATACTCCTTAGTCCAACAAAGTGCATCAAGTTGATTGCGACTTACGCTAGGGATTGTGTTTTGCAATTTGGAAAGGAGAATTTGCATGGAGCTCACAGGCCCGGACCCTCTAAGTATGGGGAGTGCCACTACCGTTGCTTGTTCGTTAGCCTTTCTCTAAAGTAGGCTTTCGCGCAGCTCAATCCCTTGCTTGTTCCCAAAAGTCCCAATAATGGGGAACTGGCCTTCGGCTTCATAGCCTGCTTTCTTAGCTCTCGAAAAGGAATTCGATGTCAAATATTATAGAATAGCGCAGTCCAATACTTAGATCTCTGCTAATAGAAGATAACGATTCTTTCCTTTGGATGTTCGAACAAGTCATTAATGGTATCTAGAGCCCTATAGAATGAAGAAAGGCCTTTGGTTCACATAGTAACCTAACCTGTAGGTTAGTGGCTTACGTACCTATTGGTAAAGCCGGCCTACACGACCGTCTAGGCGGGAAAGAAACATGTTTTTCCTATGACTTGAGGCCACCGGGCCTTTTAGCTATGAGTGATTACGTTCCTTAAACCTGCTGTAGGGTTCATCTTTTTATTCACCATAGGAGGACTCACTGGAATAGTCCCGGCTAATTCTGGGCTAGACATTGCTCTACATGGGCGAGCCCTCCCCTTTGCCGTATCTTTTGCCTTGCGGAAGGTGGGCCTAAGAGGGGGACTGGCCTTTCTCATTGGTTTAGGGGTAAGGGTCCTCATTACCGTGGCAGCATCCGAAATGGGAGTAGATCCTCGGATGATGGCCCCGGGGTCAGATTCGGGGGGAAATAATGACTCAGGGAGTTGGAAAAAGTACCTCCACCTGTCGTCTGATTCTGAAGGTCAGGGTCAGGAACATGGGGAAGCCGAATCCGCTTCGAGAAAAAGAAGCTCTGATCCCCGAGAGGACGTCGGGCCTTCTTCGGTAAGGCGCCGAGTGGATGCTCCCGAACAACCCTCAACCTCATCCGAGTGGAGTGGCTCCTGGATAGAAAAGTGGTTAAATCGGGGGGAAACTTCCTCGGCCCCTGGCGATGGTCAACAACCACAGGGGGAAGTGGACCAACCAATTCCTGCTGAAGGAGAGGGTGCGCCCGATCCTATTGAGTTACAAGACCTAATTCGAAAGGTCTTCTACACAATTAGGGGCAGAAGGACCCCAGGGCATGTCCTCCAAGAGCTTTATGACGACCTTAAGCTGGAAACGGCTTCTCCGCAAAAGCGGCGGCAGATCGTTCAGCTCCTGGAGCATATGAAAAGAGATGAAACCTCCAAACAAAGAAATTTCTGTCTCAAAACGGATCTATTGGTCCGCATCTCCGATTGGGAGAGGGAACAGCCTTAGGTCGAAGCTTGGCTCTGGGGGATAGAGAAAAACGAGTGAGTATTACACCAAGAATTAATTGACAAGCGCATGAGTTTTCTCAAGTCGAAGTCGAGGCTTTTTGAACTTTGTTGTAAAACAACAAAGGATGCCCTGAAGGGGAAAAAAGAAAAGAATCATTAGCACTCAGGACACTTCCTGTAATGGTTACTGGGACCGAAAGAATGGCACTAAGAACTAAAGCTACACCAGGAAGGAACTCCCAAAGGTTGCATAGAAACTGGCTGCCATCGAGCTCATATAGACGAAAGGAATCTCGAGGAAAGATAGTTAGCTCCCCATGGAAGGAGAAGACATAAGGACAAGACCTTTTACTGGTCAGCTGGAAATAGACCTTATCGGTGATCTCGCAATTAGCGTATAGAAATGTTCCAAATCACTCGTTGATAGTGTAGACTCGCCGAACTCGGAACCTCTATGCTAGGTTCTAAAGGAAGGAGCTTTCTGGATTTGATTTGAGCAAATAGCCTTCTCGGAGAGATCCGCTCGTGCACAATCGGACGCTTCGCTACTTTCCGCCTCGTCTTCCCGCTTTAAAAGCGGGTTTAGGCACTCCACGGGTCTTAACGTTGCAGGCAGAATTTCGATTCCATGGGGATAGCTTAACCATTAGGGAGCAATCAGCTATGGAGTACTTTCGATAGTAGGGGCTCTAGACTTTTGTTTTGATTTACAGAGGCCAAAAAAGAGACTTTGAATCTGTCTTTGCGGGTCGCCCTAGCCCTAGTGGATCGCATTATAAGGATAGATCTTATCTTGCTATGAAGGAGAATCCCTCTTAGCTGAGGTTGGTCGGCTGGGATCACTGAATGTTATCGTAGAGTAGGTAGCGTAAGAACTCGATCGAGCACTTAGTTGATAAGAGGGCCACTAGTCAAATCGGATTAGAAGGTAAGAGACTTTTTTCGTTGCGCTCTAATCGGGGAGGCCGGGAAAGGGAAAAAAGCTCGTAGTAGGAAAGCTATATCTCGCTATTGAAGACAAAGGTAAGAAAATCCTTTTTTCCGGGAACTGATCAATATTTCTATTCAATCCGATTACATAAAGCAGTCCTTCGCAACGGATTTGACATCCAGGAGAGTCCTTAGGCTCGGCAAATTAAGCTAACTCTTGATCGTGGAATGCCACTTAAAAAAGAGTTAGGCAAGTAGCCTTTGAACTTGAATGAAAGGGAATTCCTTTTTCCGCTAAAGTTCAAAAACTTTTTCTGGTTCGTAATACCCCCCCCCAGGGATTTTAGCACTTGAACGGCTTCTCCTGGACCGCTACTATCCTATATCCTATGGAAAGCCAAACAAAGAAAAAAAGGATTGGGAAAACGGCTAACTAGAAAAAGAACTGGGAGAGAAAGCTTCCAGGAATGGCCCGTATAGGGCACTGGATCCCGGTTAATCTAGGGGCTCTGGACTGAGAAAGAATTTCATTTGTGGAGTGAGGAATCTTCCTGCTACCTTATCTTGCTGAATCATAAAGAAGCACACTGAGTGCTGTCTGGAATAAGGGGTCTGGTCTGTGTCTAACTGGTCTCTGATGTAGAGTGTGACCTCTTTCTTCCATCGGATATAGAAAGTGTGCAGCTGACTTATGAACCTATTTTGAATTCGACTAGTTAAGTTAGAGGATCTTAAAGACAAGAAAGGAATCGAGATTCTTTTCTTCCACTTCTTTTTTATATGGAAGTCTATCTCTTAGGCCTTTTCATTTTTCTTGATTGCTATTCTGTAGATGATGATTATAGGATAGATGCCCGGTACTCTTCAGTAAGAGAGTTGGTTGGAAAGATGGTGATGGGCTTTTTCTTTAATCTAAATAGATTCTGGGGATATAGCTGATACAAAGAAAGGGTGAGGGTGGGATTCCACGGAATTGTGGTAAAGTACGGTAAGAGCCTTTTAGCCTTTGTCACAGATTCCATTCAAGATGAAATACCTCAGCATGAGAGGGAATGGAAAGGCTAGTAGGATTCTCTCCATGAGAAAAGAAGGAAGAATAGCTCGTGCCAACACGGAAAGTTGTATTGGTTGGCCTTTTCTGATTCCAGTTTTTGGGATTACAGATTCAGGGGCTTAGCTTACATAGATAGAAGCAGCTTCAAATGTCATTCCCCTCGCTTCCCCTGCTGTTCATCCGCACACCATCGACTTCCACAACCCAGTGGATGTTGAACGCTCTGTGAATGGCACAAGATAGGGGATGCGCTCAAAAGAGAAGCAGGGCATTGAATGATTTCAAGTTCAGGAACTGGTAGACAGTTTCCACTCTTCGAGTAGCTATACTGAGATACATGCATTATCATATGGGACCCACGAGCCTTCTCATTGAATCCAAGTAGAGTGTACTGCGCTGATTTTCATCTATACCTCCCATTTTTGGATGCCTTTCTTAAAATAGAAAATTTAGGCCATCTAACCCCGGGATTGTAGGCTATTTTACGATAGCAGGATTCGCTCTCGTTGTGGTAAATATCTAGAGAATACGTCATTCTATGGATATGGCTGGGGCACTCTAGACGAGCTAGAAGCTCCCACAGAGAGTACTTGCCCACATATCAGACAAAGAGCCTGAATCAAGCCACATGTAGTTATATATATAGAAAAAAAGTATAGAAAATCAATTTGGGAGAGAGCCGGATGTCAGCATCTCTATCCTAATCTCTATCCTATCAACATCCACTCTTGCTGGGATTGGTGACCTAGGGAACGCCGTTATGGGCCTGACGGTAGATGGAAGAGACCTGAAGTAGGGAGCTGAGTCCCGTCCCCAGAAAAGAAAGAGAAGAATTCCATATAGGGAATCCTACCTCGAAGATAAGCAATAAAGAGAGAGCTTAGGAACCAACTGGTCATTGAACTACAAGCTTAGCTTTGGTTTAGCTTCCAACTAAGGCTAAGGGCCGGTTCTCTGTTATGAGAACAAAGAGTTTGACTATTATGATTGAAATTGAACGAATATTCATTTAGTGAATTGGTGAATATAACTTCCATCGACTAAGATTCTAGCACTCAGCTGTGCCATTTCTTTATTCCTTCAATGCGCTAAGCTGGAACCCGGGCTTTCAGAGTGTGGTAATCCAGTCTGTCTTTAACAACGGAAGGTTCTTGTCTCAATCCAATCTATACTTTGCTATCTTCGCTACTCGGCTTGAAGCGCCTCTTAGAATGACGTAAATAGAGCTCGTTCCTCTGCCGAGGGCCTTTACGTTAGCTCATCTTCCGCGGATACCCTTCCCGGCCTGAAAAGACAGCGGAAAAAAGATCATATATTTAAAAAAGAAAGGCTGGTCGGTCACAAGACATATCTTTCCATCTAGAATGTTCTTTCTAATCGATGCCATTGCTTTCCTTATTCCGTATTTTAGTCTTGCCCTCATCAAGACGGCTATACGGAAGAGTTGGAACTCATGAATCTCTTTGGAAAGAAAGCGGTTTTTCTCCTGGCTGGCCTATGATGATATATAATCCCAAGGAAAGTTTCCTACTTTCAGGTTGGTTTCTTAAAGACCAGCTTTTAGTGTGCCTGATGGAATAGAGGTTTAATAGGACTCCCCCGATGCTGCTACGCTTCCTTACCGCCTCGGAAAGTAACCCCGAGGTAAATAAGTCCAGTTCTTGTCAGTTTTATTTATACGATTAGACACCTTTAATAGTTTTCACCCCTAGCCTCTGAGGAACTTCTTCTGGCTACTCAATAAATTTTGTATGTGAAGTTCCGTTTGCTTGCTCTCCCTAAGCTCTTCGAATCAAGATGGCTCTGGTTGCAATCTCGTATCCAATAGAAGGGCTTGCTTTGTTGGGTTGGTTGGCACAAGTGCTGGAAAAAGTGCTTTCTGAGTCCTTGGTTGAGCTACCATTACAGTTGATTGGCATTCTCGTGCTTGGACTGAGTCTAGCATTTCTGTGCAATTCCCTTCAAAACTTTTTTGCCCCTAGGCTACTTTGAGATGTCCCCGCTCCTCTACTAGTGTTGGAGCTGCTACATTCAGGTCTTCGATTGGCAGGGAACTGCTTCAAGAAAGGCAGTTCCACCCAACCCTCATCCTGTTTTTTTAGTCTGCAAGGTATGTTGGATTGAGCTTTTGCCTTGCTTTCCGTTGCTACCTTCTTGTCTAGGTGAACCTATGATCGCCCCTCTATCAAGACGCGTAGGCACCTCTATTAGAAATGGCTTTCTTCATTTGGTTGTTCCGCGGGATTCGTTTTGTGTGCCTTTCTTTGCCCATTTCTTAGGGCTTGGCACGGGACTTCTTATTAGATTCTATTTGAAAGGCCGTACTAACTTCTTTTTCTTTTCAACTAGTGATTACGTTTTGGGCTACCTTTAGTGAAGTGTTATTTATTTATCTTTCTTTTAATTGTCTAAGGTGATAGCCTTAGCTAAGAAAGTGGATAAATCCACTTTCACCTCGATCACTACCCCTGTGTCTGATCTGGAGGTAATGTGTGAGCAAGTGGGTTTGATTGTGAAGAACCTTAAAGTCTTGCTCAAACGTTACCCACCCTTCCTCCCAACCATACCTCTGTATCAAGGTATGACTTGGGATCCGACCTGGAAGGCCTTACCTACGCACCCATTGACTCAACGGTGTTGGGTCCAAAGATTAGGCAAGAGCGTGAAGCAGGTCCGAAATATTAGTTCTTGCTTATGAACTAGCGAGTTTTTATTTCTTTCTAGTCGGGCCTCATACTTATGGAGAGTCATGGCCGCAGGGTACCTTGTGGCCTCCCCCACAGTACGATATGTGTATGACAAGTTTAACGACTTGTTAAGTGCGTGGGATCTGGACTGGTTTACTAGCCGAGTCCATCCCTACTTGCCATCACCATTCGACTATGGGATTCCACCAGTTACTGGCCGTCTCGGTCAGACTATTGAGGGAGGAGGCAAAAGGAGAATATTCGCCATGGGTAACTATGTCAATCTCAATCAGAGGCTGCTGAAGCCGGTCCATGACTGGCTAATGCAAGTGCTTAGGAGGATTCCCATGGATGGAACCTTCGCTTTTACTAAGCTAAGGTGGAATCAGCACAAACCTCTTGATCGACTAGTTGGCAATCAAACCTGTTACTCTTTCGATTTGAAATCTGCCACCGATAGGTGGCCAGTATTATTTCTCTTCGAAGTGTTTAAGGTTTGTTTTGGTCAGCCGTTCGCTTCGAGTGTTGTTAATTCAGCACTAGCCTTTCATTTCTGTGAGGTCCCATTCGTAAAGAAGAAGGACTCTCAAGTCTATTTTAGGGTCGGACAGCCGCTAGGATATTACTCCTATTGGCCTTTGTTTGCACTTACTTACCATATTTGAATTTGGTGGTGTGCAGAGCAGATATACCCAGGTCAGCTTTTTGACACAAGTATGCAGTACTCGGTGATGGATCTGGTACAGAAAACTTGCTAGCTTAACGTGGTTTAGAACCACCTAGAGCTGGGAAAGGTGTCGTGCGTCCTGGAGTAGAAATACTTTCTTTATGGATTCTCAGACCATCAGATAGTTGACTATAAGCGTCTCGGGAAATGGATCTAAATATAAAGAAAGGCTTTTTTTCTAGTCTAATATTACTCAGTTCAGCTGTTCCTAGACCAGAACGAACGGTCGGGTAAGCCCATCAAAGTAGGCGTGTCTTTCCATTTCCTTGTCTCTAAAAAAGAGAAGAAAGAGGGATTAGCCCGATTCTAAAGTCAAGAACTCATAGAAAGAAGAAAGAATTGGATATGATTGGTTTTCCTCTCTAAGGCTTGACCTGCTATAGATATAATAGTAAGCTCTGGAAAGCATGCAACAAAGCCAACGAGAAGCTTGATGGAATCAAAACAAACCCAGTCAGCCTTTGAGGGTTCCTGTCGAGGTAGACTCAGATGAGTCTTCACCCGCTTCGAGAACCAGATCTCATCGGGAAGGAAAGGAAAAAGAGGACAAAGCCGAGTCAACGGCTGCTCATTGAATTGATTAACCTGAGATGATAAATCTATCATGTCCGAGTTCTACAATTCGGGTTGAGAGCGGAGTTTCAAGACAATAAAGAAGAGGTGCTGCTGTCAGAGCGATAGGAATTCCATTCCTTCAGACCGAGGAGGCCTTGGGAGTTCTCAGCCTAGAGAAGCAAAGTCAAAGCTTTGCCAGAAGCAAAACGAGGAAGCAGAGTGGGGGAACCTGCTCAAGAGCATTAGGATTAGGATCGTGTCTAAGACCGGGATCAGATGCCTAGCGCGGGCAATGTTATAGTATATCCTAACGGAGAAGACTAGCTATAGAGGGAACCTTATAGGGTAAGTTTCTTTTCTTCTATAGGCAAATGTATTTGTTAGGGTGCTTTGACGGCGCCTCAACGAATTGATTATGCTTTTGCTTTTTGTGACACCGGCGAATGCTGAATACGGAGGAATACAATGAAATCAGAACAAAGCAGGTAGACCAAGCAAGCTTACAGAATTCGGGGGAACGAACGAAGCGGAGCGAAGTGAAGCTATTAGATAACTCGGAATAAGCTCTGAAGACCAATTAGCACGTTTGCTAGCCAGAAAGAGGATATCATAGAAAGCATTCAAAGTTGTTTAGTTTCTACTGTCACTGATCCAAATTCATTCAGTAAGGGATTTCCCCTCAAAGTAGTGCAACCTAGCTCAATTCGCCTCATTGATTCCTTCTACAAGCCTTTTATCTCGACTCCTCCTTTCCCCAGCCACATTTCCATTTGGTTATGCTATACGCTAGTACTTATTGCGGGGGGGCAGGCCTTAGACCTACTAAGTCGCTAGCTATATAGATAAAATTTGCTCAAGTGTGAAAGCTGAAGGTCCTGCACATAAAAAATATTCCACTTCAGAGACCTTTGAAAGCCTTTGATTACGTGGTCAAGACCCGGTACTACGGGTATGAGATGTGGCAGAAAATACCCAGAAATGGGTGTAGAATTCTCTAATAGCTTCAATCGCATTACATACAGTGATATCTTTTCATTTCTAAGACCGCCTCATTTCGAAACCGGATTCGCTACTTTTTTAGTCTCCCTACGCTATTCTATTAGGAATTTCCTTGGTTTCTCGATCAAACTCTCTGACGTCGAAGAAAGGCTTCGAGGAGCAGGGATGATTTGAATGAAATCCTGTATTTTTGTTACACTGAACACCAAGCCAATCTTGTGACTTAAGTAAGTACAAGCAAGGCAATGGACTCTATCAAGAAGGTATGGAACTTCTCGACGCACCTCTTGAAATTGAAATTCCTTCTTTGCCACATCTCAGCACATATGCGACAGCGGAAGCCCAGATATGCCAAACCTTAACTAACCTCGCTTTAATCCGCTCAAGAGGGCAGCAGGAAGCATGAAAGGAAGGAGGACTTGATATCAGATTCTATGGTGGGTCTAAATAGATAGATTGATTCATGTTTTCCATATCATATATGGAGTAGGATTTAGATTTCTTCTTCTGGAAACTGCTATGGAGTTCCCTTGCCCTTGGATGGTAGGCCAGGGAAGAAGCTAGCCAGTGAGAGAGCAGGAGTCTTGTGGAGTTTGAAAGACCCTTGATGGAGTCTTTCCCAAGGCCAGCAGGCTTACTTACGTAAAAAAAAAGGGATTTGAGTGACTACATGCGAAAGCTTTTGCTTCTTTCTTTACTTCTGCTGGCAAGTAGCTCTCCCTTTTTCCTGTAGTTCAGGATTCCCTCTCTATGCCCATATCTATTTAGTCAAAAGGCTAGTTCAATCGCTCTGAGGAAGTACTAATAGTGGCGTTTGTTGTTTTCGAGCTCCCCCTGCCTTCGGAAAGGATACTCCTAATGGTACCTTAGTTCTCCATAGGCGTCTTAAGGGGGAGTGGAGTGAAGGCATTCTCTTGGGAGAAGCCCGCCAGCTTACTATACTAAGAGAAGAGGGCGCTATTTAACAGTAGTGGTAGGGGAAGTCGTCCCGAAGCGCAACCAGACTCTTGTTCTTCCTCTTCTGCGGGAAGGGAAGTGGTGGTCTTGTTTTAGAGTATCCAGGTCTTGAGTGCCCCCTCTTTTGGTTAGGGAATCTTAGCGAATGTCCGGATTAGCGGAGTTGGGCCCCTATAAGCTATTAAATTAAGCAGTTGTTTTCGTTTCGTTTTGAGTTCTCGAAGGGCAAAAGATTCAATTCATTCTTCCTCACCCGGCCATTGGCGATGAGATAAAGGCTATTTCACGGAAAGCTACTCGACCAATAAAAAGGGAGCCGAGCCGGTTCAGATTCCTAACCACTGGAATAACTGGAGGCGATGGCTTCGCTTTCTGAGCTCGGTTGGCTGCCCTTCCCTCTCGGACATCAAGGCCCGCTGGCTGAAAGGTTACATCCATCCTATTAACTTCATCTTGGCAAAACGAACACGCTCTATGTCAGACATGCCATACCAATCAAAAGAGTCCTCCATGTTATCCAACCAATCTTTGAAGATATGAGATTAGGGTCCAACTTTCCATCATATTCAGGGACATCCACTTTGACTCTCCTAGTAATGTCTCCTAAATCCTCATGACCATACCTAGGAGGTTGTGGTGAACGCCTGTTGTGTCTATCTGGAACCCTAGCATGGGGTCCGACTGGAACTCTATGGGTTGGTCCTCATGAAAATGATCACCATCATCAAGTGCCGCTCTAGGATCTAAGGTTGGAAGGAGATCACCATCAGGGGGAAATCTGACAGTTGGTCTAGGGGTTGCGTGACTCATCCTATTAGGGCGCCGTGTGTCCCAGAAGTGGGAAGTCTTCCGTGCACTTACCCTATATTAGAAATAATAATAAATAAGGGGAAGCCTTTAACTGCCTAACTGAATCCTTGAAATCCTATCCTACAGGGCGCTTACCCAAGTGTTTCAGGATTTGTGAAAACTTCTCAGAGAGTTGCTCTACTTTACCCTCGAGACTGTCCAATTTAGAGTGCATGGTTTGGTTGTCAGTTTGTGGAGTGGGAGGGGTCTGCAATTGAAGAAGAATCGGTGAGAGCTAGAGTACTTCTATAGGCATAATGCCTATTTATATAAGAAAAAGGTATCCCCAGTTGGGCTCTCGAATCTAGCTATTTCTTTCTTATCGGAACTGCCATAGTTGATGCATCGAATGCTAGTGCAATAAGACTGAAAGCTGAGCTGTTTGCGGACTTACGCAAATAGTTCATTTTGAGCTGCTCATAAAAAACCTCGGTTTCCTCCGATTAGAAGGTGGTGGGAAAGCAAGTTCAAGTTTCGGAGGAGTGAAAATAGAAGTAAACCTCAGATAGCCCAAGCCAAGGCCAGCTGCCCTTACGATACGAAATTCCTAAGGAATCGAAGAAGGGCTATTCAATTACCATCGAAAAAGAAAAAGAAGAAGAAGCTTTCACTCATCCATAGCAGCCACTGCCTTGCTTCCTTGACCGTCTTCCAAAGCTTGAATTCTCGGCATCAATGCAATAACTCCTGCCCGGCTTGGCACACTCAACCGCTAATCCAAAGGAGGAACTCGGAACTAGCTGGGCATGCTTTCAAGCCTTTAACTGCTAACGGGCTAACGTAACGCCTTGATTGACTTTTTTCGATAAAGGACAAAAGCTCCCAAGAAGAATCAACTCAGAGTAGGACTCAAAGGAAGATCTCTTCCCCGGCTTCTTCTCCCTTCTATTCTATGATGAACTTTCTTCACTTCAGCTTGCTAGCGCTTGGCTTACTTTGACTATCAGAGAGAGGAATAGACATCTCTGAGGTGCTACCAGTAGGTTGTCATTGAGACCTTTATTGAAACCCCTTTTTTCTTGAAAACAAGCCTACTGTGGCATTTCGTGATTGAGTTCTCATGCCTACTCTCATCTGAGAAGGAGATAGCCAGACGGGAACCTTTCTTAGCGCTTAGATAGATGGTAGTGAAGAGCAGATGAACTAGACCAGACAGCTCGATGGAAAGGATAAAGCCAAAACTCTTGCTCTTATCCATAAGTGGCCGTGATCTTGTTATTCATTCTTTAAGGCGGAAAAAGAACTATCTTTCAAGTCCCAGAGTCTATTCGATGCCATCCTTATTCCCTTCCTTGCAGTGATCTGATTTTAAGGGAATCCGTTATCGGATTCTCCTCCTTTTGATGGCATGTTCTCTATCTTCTCTTTCTCATCTAAGATGTCTGTAAATGATAGGTTAGCAAATGTTACTATGCTTAAGACATGCAAGTCGGACTCTTTACTTTAGTAGCTCTTCCTTATAACATTGATCAGATCCGCTGTTCTAGCATCAACTCTTCCTTCGGCTTTCTTCGATGCAGCGTATATGCGACATCAACGATAATAAGTAAGACGATTCCACTTCCTAAACAAGTTCACCTGCCTTCAAGGTTAGTCCAGTCAAGTCAGCTACTCGGAAGTAAAGGTTCTTTCGCTTCTTCTCTATATCAGCCGATAAACAAAGAAAGACGGAATCCGGCTTCAAGGTCAAGTGCGAGCTATGAATTCTGGGCTGACAATCGCTTTTTCGATCGGCTCATCCACGGCTTCAGAATAACTCAATTCCTTTTTTGATGAAGTAGCTTCGGGTGCTGCTGGGTCTGGTTTGCTTTCGTCGGCGGATTTGAACGAAGACTTCTTTCATTGAGATATGCTAAAGCGGATTTGCGAAAGAAGCTTCTGAGGCCTGGCTAGGATGCTAAAGATCGGATGCTTCCTCCTGTGCCTAGCCTTGTAAAGGACATGCTACCACCCCCTTCTCTTCACCCGATACAAGCAAAGTCAAGCAGTAAAGTCATCAGTGACGGCGTATTCTCTACCTGTTATTCCGACAACAGCTTATGATATCACCCTCGCCTCAGGTCACTAAGAAGACCGAGAGTAAGGGGTTACCTTAAGCCAAGTCGATAGAAAGAAGGTCAAAGACCTAGAGCCACAGCGCAATGCTTCGATTAGACTCTTAGTAACGCTCGGGCCCCATACGGATGGGTCCCTTCGCTAACCGTAAGGAAGAATTAAGGAGTGGTCTCTCGGAGCGTTCCGTACCCTATTAGACTGAGACTAGCCAATTCCTTATCTACGCCTTATCCCAGCGCTATCTTATTACTGAGAAAACTACGTTTCTTGATGAATACGGTCCTCCCAGTTAGGACCTGAAAAAGGGGATTCAAAGAGGATATAGACCTCGTACGTTGAAACTCAGATATGACGTATGAAATGGAATCAGTCCTTAGTCTATCTCAAAGTAAACCTAGCAAGGTTATAAAGTTCTAAGGTAGTAGTCAATTCCTTCTTTGAAAGATGTTTGCTTAGTCCCGCGAAGTAGGGTGCGCAGATATAGGCTTCTCTTAGTTCTCGTAGACCTTTGAGAAAGAGGCATTCAAAGAACTTCCATAGAGGAGAAAGACGCAGCGTTTGCCCAGTTGAGTGGTTTAGCCTTCCTTCTTCTTTATCATGGGCTTGGTTTTAGCTCTTGAGATTGGAATCTCTTCAGTCAGGAAGGAGGAATCAAAGAGAACAAGTAAACTAGGGCCCACAGTGTCCTCTAACAGGCTGGCCTATTCGTCAACTTGACGTTAAGAACGCCTTTCTGCCTGGGAGATTCAAAGGCTACTACGTATTGATTGAAGATAGAAAACCGGGACTTCGTTTAGTTGGTGCCGAATCTCTTTCTTTGACTGGGTTGGTAGTGCTGCAGTGCTTCTTTATGGATCAAAGTTCTTCGTGAAGCGGCATACCTTTCTAAAATGCCTTTTGATCCTTGCCCGTAACCTGTTCAGCGCTTTCGTTTTCCAATAAGGGGCGGACAAATAGTTTATGATAGGCTGCTTTCAATTGCAAATGGATCGGCAGAAATAGGTCGTTCTACCGTCCAAAGGAAGAAGGTAGTGTAGCTTGCGGCTCGTGAAGCTGATGATATCCTAGCATTTTGAATTCCGGAAAGAGAACCACAGCCTTTCTAGTACCTGAGATACATGCTGATTCAATCAGTCGTGGATTCTTTATTGACTCCGTTCGTAGCGCGTTGATCTCGAAATAGAAGTCGTGTGAATGGATTGGTTGTTTTTGGTGCGCTAGGCACACTGCTCATCCGCCATCCGTAGGTCCATTTTATGGTACTCTTCATGGCAAACACGAGACTACGGCGGAAGGGACCAGACACCCTCCTGCTGAAGGATCTTCGCATATAGCCGCGGAGACCAATCTCGCTGTCGTGGCTCCGCCAGCCAACCCCCTTCCTGCTGTGGCACCTGCAAGAATGACCAACCAAGAGGTGGCTATGATTAGGCTACAAGTGGGAAAAGAGAATCACGATATGATGCTGAGGATGATACAACAGGTGGCTACTGTTCTCAGCCCAATGTACGAGACGGTCACGGGTCGACAGCCAATTGTCGAGTCAACACTAACTAAAGGCCCATCCTACAGTATGGGAATGTGCACTTGATCAGGAGGCCTGAGGTCGGTCAGGGGAGCCAAAGCAAGACTGCTCCAGCTCAGAGCTCAAATTAGAGCAATGCTGGGGCCGGGGTGGCCGATCCTGCTACCAGTATAGTATAGGAAATGTCCCGGCTGGGGGCATGTTTACACGCACCAGACAATGTCAGCTAACAGTCCTTAAAGACTTCCACCCTTTCTACCTATCCCTAGTCTTCCTAGGGGGTACTATTATGGTAGGTAGTCACTATGCTCGTAGTGAAGCAGTAGACTAGAGAACCAAATGATTCGGTCCATCTCCGATCGGAGTGCTTTAATCGTGGCATACTTCCTATACTTTTCTTTTGAATCTTCCGAAGGCGAAAGCTTTAGCTGAATAATAATTCATTCGACAGATGCTTACAGGACTATCACACCAGTTGAAGCTACTATGACCTTCTTTTCTTCTCCTAGGGTCTTTCACAGGTCAGGCGAATCAAGGCCTTGGCGAAGGGCTAATTCCTTAAATTGCCAGTAACAGCAATCTGAACCCATCCACATCCAATGACGGAAGTGACGCTTGTCTCGCTCTCATATTGGAAGGCTAGGTTTGGAACCCTCTAGAAACTGAATCGCTAGAAAGATCTCTTTTTCGTTTAAACCAAGTGGGCCCTAAACCAAAGCTTTGATCGCTGCGCTCCCCCCTGTTAGTCCTCTTACCATACACCACTTCAAATAGTTACTTCCTCCCTTACTTAACATAGGCCGATTCCAATCTAAATTCAGAATAGAATGGGTGTTAAGGCAGTGGAGCAAGATGACAAGTACCGGGGACTTCCCACTTTTAGTTTATAGGGAGATCAAATAAGCAGGTATTTAGTATTGTTCAAGATCGGGAAGAAGCTTTAAGGGTGGAAGGAGCGTAGCCTCTGTCAAAGGCAGGCAAGGAGGTTCTGATCAAAGCTGTGGTACAGGCCCTACATTATGAGTTGTTTTAAGATTCCTCAAACTGTGAGCAGATAGAGTCATTGATTAGCAAGTTTTGGTGGAGGTCTCGATTCATTCTCTTTTCTAGTCGCATATGTCATGCTCATCTATTCTATAGTCAAAGCAGGAGCCCATCCTTAGCCCTGTCGATCTAGGGGGCCCCGGTTGTCATGTTTGTGTTTGTGTGTGTCTGAATGTCTGAGTGGGACCTTTCCTCTTTCTGTGAGGGTGCGTATTTTCAAGGTGTCCTTATATAAAAGAAGTCTATCTTTCTTCTTTTACTAGACATTACTGTCGAGATTCTTACCGAAAAATTAGACATTCCATGCCCTCGGAGAGTGCTTTGTCGTGCTAGGTCACTGACATATCCTTTGTCTTTATTTGACCCCAAGAATGGATTTGATCGAAACGACTTTCCTGTCGAACCCCTGTGTGTCTGTATTAATTTCTGACCGCGCGGAATCTCCATAGCCAATTTTCCATTTTTGATTATGAAATCATAGGGTGCCTTTGGTACTAGTCTTATTTCACACGATCTAGGAACTTCCATAACGTTGGCGTGATTCAGTTTGAGCAACGGATCCTGACGTGAGACATCTTCGTAATGAAAATGGAGTGGAAACATAGTGTAGTGATTGATTGAGAAAAATTGATTCCCTCCAGACAAAAAGTCATGTAGGAGTCTTGAAGAATTCATTCTATTGAGTTGTGCTTGGTTGTTGACCAAAGAAAGAAAGGATGCATGGGACTTTTGGGCGTAACGTAACATTCTTTTGCTTCTCATACGATATTTCTAGTTGGATGAAAACGGCGCCCCTAAAGGCGATGTCATTTATGAATTTATTAAATATTAAACTTCCCCGGCTTCACCCTTGGCCTTTGTCCCGAAGAATCACTACCAGCTCTTTTCCCTGCGCTTGCAAAGTCAGCATCATACCTGGCTTAGGGTTCCTGTAGCTCGAGAGAGGTGAGAGTGTAGCGTGGTCCCTGCCTAATTTCTTATTCTTTACTTGCCTACCTCAAACCAACCAACAAAGCCAGTGTAGTGATCCCAGTCATCTATGTCTGAGTTCGAACATTCTTCAGAGAAAAGAACTTCCTAATGTGCCTGAATTTGACTTGCTTGCTTTCACACTTCTTCCTTCTCCAGCTTTAAGGGCTATTCTTCGCATAGAGCAAGAAAGATGTTTCTGTCATTCGAAGAGCTAAAGTAAAGTTCCTCACAAGGCTATACTCGAAAAGTAAGTAGAAGGCTTAGGCAAGAATAGGAATTTTTCATCAACGCTAGCGCCCCTAGTTCTATCGTAATCATACATAAACAAGTCAAAAGCCAAAAGCGCCTATAGCAAGATATTAGGTAGGAGTCTTGTAGTGGCTTTAGTTCTTCTCACGCGCATCCACCCGGGGGGATCCCTTATCCTCGTTGAGTACTTCTGTCCCCCCCTAACCTCCTATTCATGGGTTTTCTTTCCATTTCGATTGGAACAATCGTTAGGTTTTCCTCTGCCCGCCCCGTCCATCTTTCTTTGAAGGCCGAGTGAACGAAAGGAGAAAGGCAAGCTAAAAAACCTAACTTATAGCATTTCATGGTAGAAGAGTAGCCTACCAAAGAGTTTAGGTCAGGGATCAAAGCAAAGCGTCGAGGCGCGAAGTCTTTAAGATCGGATGCAATTCTTAAGCTGGTACATGCTGCACTGGTCCGTATTTCTTGCGGGCCTGGCATCTCTTAGCATATTTTATTAAATAAATAAATCTTACAAGTACCTGACGAGAGGCTGTTGCCAATCATCCTGCCCAATCTCTTCTGGCTCCATTATGTAACAGTAAAAAGTGATCTGGAATGTTGTTGGAATCGTCCTTTGAACGTATGTTCTTCAGGTGTCCGATTAGGAAATCTCAAACGTCGAAGCCAGCTGTGCCATTGTGTTAGCCTCAACATTGGCTCTTCTAGGTACTTGGTCTATTTTTATTTCATCAAACTCGGCGAATCGAGTCTAGGGCTCTTTTTCTCTATGGCTGCTGCTTTGCATCTATTACCTGATACTCAGCGATGACTTGTCTCACTACTAGTTAGGAGAGAGAAAAACAATACCTGCTCCCGCACCACCTTGCGTACTGGAGCCATCGAAATACATTTGACATGGAGTTGTGGTCAGACGCATGACCTCTCCATCATTCTGATCGGGCAACTGCTTGCCTAAGAAAAACGGATGATTTATCCAAAATTTTGCCAACACCTGTCCTTTGACCGAAAGTGCGCTCTATAGCTAGCTCCAATTGAACAGGTTGAGGAAAAGAGCCGTTAAAGCCCTTTTTTCTTTCTTTTTTGAATGAATTAATTCCGTCGATAGACAATAAGGAGCGAAAGCCACTCAGTTGATTGCTAAATCTCTAGTTCGTGAGAAGGATTTGCTGTAGTCAATCAATGCTTAAAAGAATTTACAAATCTTTCTGGTCTTACTGCATATCCAAGAGTAAAATCTACTATGGATATGATGCTGCAAAGTTCAATATTTCAAATCTAATTGGCTTTAATGAAGGTAAAATGCCAATGAAGTACCTGGGATTGCCAGTCTCTCAGTTAGTGATTGTTTGCCTCTAATTGAGAGAATCAAAGCTAGAGTAAAGAGATGTACTGGAAAATACCATACCTCTAATATGCTGGACAACTGGTTCAGAGTGCCCTCTTTAGCATGCAAGTTTACTGGAGTACTGTGTTCATACTGCCGGTTTTGATTTGAAGACAAAAGATAAGATCTGCAGAAGGTTCTTATGGTCTGGTCCTGATATGGTTAAGAACAAAGGGAATGTTGCTTGGAAATTGGCTGCCCTTTACCTTTAAATTAAAAGTGCTTTCGGGCTTCATTGGTGGAAGCTGCTATGTTGAAGCATATCTTGGTTCTGGCTGCAAAAAGTCCTTCTATCTGGGTATGTATTAGAATACAATGCTTCTCAAAAATAAGAAGCATTTTGTGCCGGGCCATGAGAAGGAAGACTAGTTATATGCTTTTCACATGCAAGTTCAAGCGAATATAAACATCATCATGCTAATCTCAAAGAGCTCGGGGCTTCCCGCCAGAAAGTGATAGAAAGTACACCCCGAGACGTAGCGTGAAGTTCGTTGCCAAGGTAGATCGTGCCTGTCAAGATATTGCGTATAATATATATAGAGGGATAGCCAGTCGCGTGAAAGACCAAGACAAGCGCCACTGGATAAGCCCGATTTCGAAGCTAGAAGAACAAAATCATAATCCGTTTTTGCCAAACAAAAGATAGAGTTCAAATTAATACTCAACCAGCTTGGAGACAGCTGTTTTCTGTAGCTTTCAAAGTGATGGGATCAAGCAGTTACTCAATAAGTTGTCTTCCGTTATAAACCCTGATAGGGCTTAGTTGGCCACTTTCCTTCTCATGCCCGATCTTGGCTCATATCAATAAACTTTGTTTGGGTCTGTCAATGTATGAGTCTCAAGTGAGTGAAGCTGCTTTGGTCTACTCTGGGTGCACAATTATTATTGTAATATCCTTTTTTTTACCTAGTACCAGTCATCTTAAAGGCCAGCAAATAAGACAGAAAGCGAGTTGTAAGCAGTAGTCTTTCAATGTTCAGTTCAATTATTCTCGCTAGCAATCTCTTAGGCTTATCCTTTCAAAAAGGAATCATCAAGCCGGTACTAATCTAACTCTTAGGGGAGCCTTTGATGGGCTTGGCCTGAGGGACCTTACCCTACCCTTATATATGGTCGAATTGCTTGTACAGCTAGCCCGCTACCTCTCTAATAAATCTGAGTACTTAACATTTTCGATCCCATATCGAGGAAGTGAGCCAAAATGAGCCATCAATACAGTATAGAATATATAGGGCTCCCTTCTTTTTTCAGCTTAGCCACGTCGACCGGATCAATCCACTTTAGCTCGTTCCCAACTCGGTTGGATCTAGGATAGGACCGGTTAGCACAACTTCACTTACTTAGACGTAAAAGTTTCACACCTGACCTGCTTTACTTGTTATTTTCTTCGGTCTAGGCTGTTAATCCAACAGGTATCACATAAGCCCTATGTTTGGGATATTGACTAACGAAAGTTCCCTCGTTTTCGATGAATTGGATTTTGCCTCAAGAAATAGAAAGAGTGCTATTTTATTTGAGGATTCCTAAGTAGTCCCCTCTGACTTGCATTAATAAAGAAAGTAATTCAACGGTATAAGTCGTTTTTACTACTGAATCAGCAAGATGAGTGGTATCAGCTAGTGATCCCGTTATATCAACTACCGCATCGTCATCGTCTGGCTCAGTGGCGGGGGAGGTTTTCTCCACGATATAAGATTGGGTACCAGATTCCGATTCAACAATCTAAGCTTTAAGTAACTAACTCTTTGTCTTCGAGGAAGGCATATGATGGAGGAGCGACAAGCCCTCTAAGAAAAGGGCCTTTTCATACTCGTTGGCGGTAGCAGACTTTCTTCTACTATGGGCGAACCCTCCTCTTTGGTACCATATTCTGAGTCCGAAGAGAATTCAGCCTAAGTTACCAACTTTCAATTAATAGGAAGGAAGTTGGGACATGTCCATTGTCTGGGTTCAAGTCCATTAACCGAGCGAGCTTTCAACCCCAACGCAAAGACAATCTAATTGATGGAGCTTTCGCAGGAATTTCTTATGTTACCCGCTCTAACCCATTCTCGGCAACTTTCAACCATACGAATTCAAAGGAGATAATAATGCTTACTTGATAAAGGAAGGTAATTTATTACTCGACTGTAAGGCATGAAGTACTGACTTGATAGAGTCTGGATAGAGAAAAGAGCTTACTTGTTAAAGGAAGGAGAGGTACGATTGCCCGGAAACAAGTGCAAAAGAAAGAGTATAAGCTAGCTAAAATACACTCTTTGGGAAGCGCTATCGAATCAGAGAAATGAAAGAAAGTCTCATAGCAAGATCCCGATAATAGCATAGCCCTTTCTCTTATTACTGAGAAATTAACGTTTTAACGATGAATTAGGAATCGTCCATATTATGACGAGAAGACGCATTCGTGAAGGCCTATAGAGCCCGTAGAAAATCAATAATGAAAGAATCTCGCACTATATAGAGCCGGCTGACTGGTAAGATAGACGAGAGCTACGGGAGAAGAGCGTTAAGCCACTTTACCAATAGGTTCAGGAGCAAGAACTCATTCTTGAGGTTTAAGCTCACGACGTCAGATTTCCACAAGGGAATCCCTTAACGTACGGATTGAAAGGTAGGCCACGACCTAACCAGCTTGTGGCTTAGGGGAGTAATCACTCAATTTAACCTATGAGGTACGTAGGTCACTCATATGAGGCCAAGAAGCGTAATAGCCCGTAATAGCCTAGGGGTTGGGTTGACCCGCGGCAAAACTCACTGTGTTCCGTTTGTAAAGCGGGCATTATCAGTCAGCTTTGTAGTAGGACAGCTAATAGGTTAGGTACGTAAGTCACTAACCCGCTTGCGGGTTAGGCTATTATGCGTCCTGTCCTCTATTTACATCAAGAGTACGAATGAAGTTCTTAGGGCCCTATCTATCTAGATAATTTTCTCATGATATGTGCTGTCCTCTGTCTGGCTCTGTAGTAAGTTCCCTGCTAAGGCTGGGATGGGACTCCCCAATGGAATGGTGTTAGAGCGGCTTGGCATTCCGCCCCTATCGCTAAATCAATGAGATACGTGGATCAAGAAGCTATCTTTGTTTGAGCGGCTCTGCCTAAGGTCGAGCTGCTATCGCTGCTTGCCCCTCTCGTCTAGTGGCTTTTGCCTTTTTAAAAAAATATTTTCAACTTTTTTTTTTTGTCTAGAAAGAGAATGCCTTCTATAATATAATAACAAATACATAATCTAAGGGAAAAGACATGAGATCAAGTGAGAAAGAACTAATGAATGTTCTTGCTCCTCAAGAAAGACAAGACGGCAGGGAACTAAGGTGATGTTGTAGCTTTTCCACCTACCTATCATACAATCTATACTTTGAGACCTGATGAATGAAGGGCGGGCTCACTCCTCTAATGCTGTGATAGAAAAGAGAGGTACCAGGGGAATCAATGCTCTCAGCTGAAACAGGGCGTCTGTCTTCGGGCAATCTGCTGCTTGAGAAGAGGCTGCACATGAAGGAGAGGTAGCATCATGATATCATTAATACGATTTCCTCCCAGGGGATTTAGGCCTTCGAAGATGATGGACAATTTACTCTTTCTAATCTAATGGCATAAGTATCAAAGGAAGAACTGATTGACCTATTACTAGGTTATGTCCTTTCATGCAGTGCGAGTTAGGTTGAATTTATCCTTGAGATTGGACGCAAGAAGGAATAGAACTCCGAAGCTTTGGTAGCGAAAGAATATTTTAGTGCGGAGCTTTACCTTTTTTACTCCTCTAAAGGGAGGGCAAGGTGATTTATCATTGACCATTCATTCTGTAACGTTCATAAAGCCCTTCCCCTTCCTCCTACAGTTTAGGAAGATAGCAGCCAGAAAGACGAGAAGTATTGGGATAACTGAATACTTTTATGCCTCTATCAATGTAGTAACCCTCTTTTTTGAATCTTAATTAGAAAGCGGAGTAGCTTGCCGAATCCAAAGTGTCTATCTCCGCCGCCTCTGATTCTTATAGGAGCTAGGATTCTTTCCTAGTACCAAAACTTACAGGAAAAACTAGGGCTCTTATATAATATAAATAAGACTCTTAGCTTACTCTTCTAGAGCTAGAACAGGGGAATTCAAGCCATCTAAGCACTTTTTTTCGATAGGCCGGCCAGGCTGACTATTACCGAGTTCGCTGGTCATTCCAGGCTGAATCTTATGGTGAGTTCTAGGGAAGGCCTATAAAGCTCTCAAGATACAATAAATAGAGACCGGTGGCATCTGACTTTCAGTTGAAATAAAGTAAAGACAAGAAGAAAGTCTAGCCGGAATAAACTACATGAAAGCAAGCAGAGGAAGCGGAGAGGTACTTGAGAGAATGGAGGGCGGATTTCGTAGCGCTTAATCGTGGTTGGGGCATTCCTTCTTTTAAAAGAAGACTACAGGACGAAAGAAGAAGCTATTACATCGGGTAAGTAGACCGCTCGAATAGGCTGAGAGACAAACCGTTCGGTAGGGCGCTTTGATGCTTAGTCAGGGGAAAGAACGAATTCTTTAGATAAAGGCTTGTCCCCAGGTGCCTATCAAAAGTCCTAAGCAAAGTGGTCTCCCTTCGAGGAACGTAGCGACTGTCAAGAACAGCAAAGCGACCGAGTCGAGCTCAAGGAATGAAGAGCTATTCAAGCTTTTGTCCTTATCTACTTTCATTTAGACTAAGGTGTCAATGGCACCCTTACCTCTTCTTAGTGACATAGAAATAAAGACTAGATTGAGTAGTGTTATTCATTCCATTTAATAGAAAGCAGTTGCAAGCTCCCTCTTTATATTCTTCAAAAGTATGATTTACCAACTAAGACAAAGTGAGCTTAGGCAAAAAAACTTGCATCAATCCCGATTGTCGACCTTAGCAACAAGTAGCTTGCACGACCAGCACAGCACTAACGGAGACGAAGAGAGTTTTCTGCGTCCGTCGATCCGGTAGGAAAAAGTAAGATGAAAGCCCATTGGAGTCATCCTACAAAGGGTTTATGGATCACTGCTTAGTTTTAAGGATTGCTACGACATCAGTTTACCGGTACAATAATGGTTAGGGACTTTTTTTTGAGTCCTTTATTAACATTAACTGAAGACCAAGCCAATCTCGATGAAAAATAGAGAAATACAAGTACATCCCCTTGTTCTGCCATTTGACTTTCTTTGAATTTCAACTTCTTATCTCGAGCCTAATTTTTTTAATATAAGGAATTTTTTTTACCCTCGGGACAAGATTCAATCATACACAAATAGCCAGGCGATCTCATACACAATAAGAGTAGGTTCTAGGGACAAAGTAGCTTAGTTGAACATAGTGAGACTAAGGGACGAAAGGTCAAACCCAGAAATGTGCAAGCGAGACCCAGCAAGAAAACTTTTTCGCGCGAAAGCTGTTGCTTGTTCCATAACTTGCTCCTCCATTTGCTGGGATGTAATCATCGCGGAGTCATTGGTACTAGATAGACCATAATCATTTCATACGCTATTTTGGATCTGGTCTGATCCTCTTGTGAAGAGGTACTACCAGCATTTCTCCTTCTCACGTATTTTGAATCGAGGGGGCGAAAGCTTAATATCAAGTAGGAGTTCTGGATTGAGGTCCAGTTGGTTGGATAAAGGTTGGAGTTCTAAGGGCATCATCTCGAAAAATTGCCTTTCCTGGAGTTTCTTTTTAAGTCTTTTCTTTCTTCTTCTATATCTGCTTTCTCTCCGCTCCGGGCAAGTCCTAAGCTTTGCCTTTCCCCCCGTCTCCTTACCGCCCTACTCGCAACTTGATTTTGACCATATCCCGTTCGGGGCTCTCTGGTCTAAATGCTCGAAATGAGCGATATTCACTCGGAACCTAGAGATTCAAACAGGCACAGGTCAACCAAAAGCATATTGCCGAGCTAAGGGATTTCTTGCTATTGTCCCCCCTACTGAGCCGTGGGGTCTTGCTTGGCTATGCCTCGGGAATTGGGCCTCTGGTTTTTGGTAGTACAGGGAACCCAGTTTCTGGGGGGCAACTATGGGAACGAGACTAAGTCCTCTCGAATGAAACCTGGCTTCGACCCGAAGCGATAGGTTTGGTCTACCACAGTAATGAAACCAGCGATGTTTCTGATGCTACTATCGATACTTCCTTCATTGCCCATGTTCGTTACATTGCGTGGGCGATGTTTTCACAGCCAGCAGGGCTTAAAAAATCGATCTAAACTGGGGAAGTGTTTTCGCTCTCAAGCGCCCTAGTCGAACCAGATACGCCGATCCACGCCAGTGGCGAGCTAAGCGAGTGGAAAGCCTACCCATACCAGTATAGCTGCTTGGGCTTCCCTTCCCGCCGAGAACTTGATTTCCAGTTTTCCTAGGCCTACATCCCTTAGTCCACGGATTAGCAAAGCTTGTCCGAAAGATGACTTCCCTTTGATCTGCTCATAGACGCAACAGCTGGGCATGAGATGTTCTCATTCATGGATGAGTATAGCGGCTATAACCAAATCAAGATGAACCCTGTGGATGCGGAAAAGACTGCCTTCTGAACTCCGAAAGGTAACAACTATTACACAGTGATGCCTTTTGGTTTAAAGAAGGAAGGCACTAAGACGGATTTCCTTGCTTCGGGGATTGCTACAATCATGCTAGCTTTTTCCCGGACTTTAGGCCAAGGGTTATTTTCTTCTTTCTTACGCTTGCTTTCCTCAGTGAAGGGTTCATCGGGGGTTTGAGCTCAATAGAGAGACTTGATTTCAGTTGTGCTTTTAGGCAATTTGAATTCCTCTTTAGGTAAGAATGTGTAATTTCCCACATTAACTTCGAAAACTGGGTTTTCCATTGAGTCATAGTCAGTGAAGGCAAAGTGAATCTCCGAAAGCCATAAAGATTCTATTTCCTCTATAGACGAGTGCAGTGAAGAAGCGGAAAGATTCGATGCTACTCCTTCTCCTATAACTGCTACAGGATCTGATTATCCTTTCAAATCAAAGAGCAAGCCCATTTACCTGCCTGGCTTGTAACAACTTACTATGCGGCAGACTTATCAAGCTAAGTACTGGAGTCTAACTTCTAATAGATAATAGAACAACTTGCTCCGGCTTCAGAGTTCTCAATGCTCCAGCTTCCGTAACTAAAGAGACTGACTTCTCCTCGGCTTTCTCTGTCTCAGGTACGGCGTGTCAAATCATAATCTAAATACATATTTCGGGCTTCTGCCTTCAGTCAGGTCCGCATTTGCCTTGCCCGCCTCACCTGAAGTAAACTCTGGATCTCGCTTTGCTTCAGCTAGATGGGATTTAACGAAGACTTTAACTTCCTATTAGACTGCAACTTAGTCAGAAGTAGAAGATGACTGGCTTCTCCTGCTTTCAACTTCAAGAATGGACTTAAGAGCTGCTGTAGGGTCTTTAGTCTTAGGATGCTTTCAGGCTCTGCCTCCTAACTTCCCGGGAAAGACAACTAATTTAGGAATTTCATCACCGGGGAAGAAGGTTTCAGAACCATAATCCTTTAGACTTGATTCCTGAGTGACTCTAGTTTTGATCCTGCTGAGATTTGCTCATCCTAGAGCTGTAAGCGCTAGTCTTCTATACCTTTCCCTGGTTGCTCGGGCTGGGATACGTGCACACTTCGCTTTCTGCTCACCTGGAATGGAATGCTTCGACCCTCTCGCAAGAATTGTTTGGGAGTGCATGATGGAATTCAGTAAAAGCATTCTGGGTTAGAGTCAATCGAGCAATGAGCGAAAAAGGACACAGACACAGGAAGAAATACGGTATAACTGGCTATGTGCCAATCTTTCTTCTTCTAAATGAAATGACCAGTTTGCCACTAGTCTTGGTTCGATCCGAAGGGGAAATTCCACTTCGTCAGATGAGATTTCTTACCTTTACTTATGCCATTAGTTGGAGCAGCTATCAAGCGTTCGTTCTTACCCTCAGTGTACCGACCCTCAAGCGGGATGTCGATGAAGACTAGATCTGAGTGATCCATCTCACTCTATGAGATTTTTAGGTGAGGGGGATGGCCTTCTTCTGGCTGGACTTATGGAGCGGCGATACACAACTAGCAACCCGTTTCGCCAACCTTTGAAGGAGGTCCGATGACCCAACCCCTTCTACCTTTACCAACTACTAGGCTGGGCGGTCCCAAAGACTGACTCCGAATGGCAGGTTTCTCAATGCGAGATGGAACTGATAGGATGGCCTCTATCCATTTACGCGGGTGTGCACTTCACTCAAAAAAAAAAGAAGTGAATCCGGAAGTGACTTCGCTAGGCTAGCCTTGTTAGTGAAGAATTTGCCCCTAACGCCAGGGGGAGCAGTCCAATCGTTATTCCTTCCTTCAACAAAAGCAGAATGGATACAAACCACCAAAGAACGAAAGTAAGTACCACCACTCCTACTCCAATTAGTAAAGCTAGCGCCTCGAACTAATCACATGCTAACTCCGGCCCATCTTTAATGTTAAAGGACCAAGACCTTACGACAACAGATGCGGATGAACTAGCTTAGCTGCAATCCTTCCCGCTCTAGTTCGACTAGCTTTGACCTTGAACGTGGAAATCTCAGTTGACTGGATATAGTGATTCAGATGGGTCTGCTGATAGGGATGAAAGAAAACCCACCCCCTATTTGAATAAGGCTACACCTTCATACTTGGCGGAGGAGCCATTACGTGGTGTAGTAAGAAAGAAGGAAATCCTTATCCATGATGGAATCTGAGTTTGTAGCCTGCTCAGTTGCAGTGATGGAGGCTATATGGTTAAGGAGATTCTTGCAAAGTTTGGATATTCCGGGACATATATAGAAGATAAAGCCGTTGTGATCTATTCTGATAACACGGCTGCAATAGCTTATGCAAAGGATCTCAAGTTCCGTGGTAGAAAAAATACTTACATAGACACCCGACTTCACTTCATTTGGTTATGAAGTATATCTCCACCTATGAAATGGTTGCTGACCCTTTGACCAAACTCATTTCTAGAGATGCGTTAAAAAGGCATGTTAGGAGTTTGGGATTGCGTAGGATTTGATATTCTTTTTTTAAGTATATGTTGAAAGGTAGCTACGGAATTGCTCCTATTACAAATCCCCGGGTATTCACTCCTCCCTTCTAGTTCTTGGATTCAATGAGAAGGCTCGTGGGTCCTTCAACTGGTATGAAATCACTAATGGGAGGCGGTTATCTGAAACCTTAACATAGTCATATTCAAGTTATCCCAATAGTCAATGAGCAGGAAGAGGTTTAGGAAGTAAATTCAAGCAAGAAAGGAAAGTCCATTGACTTGGCTACGCCACACCAACCCTATTCTTCCCATCGAGAAAGAAGAGTTCACAGCTACCGGCACCGACTCGAACTAAGAAGAGCTACTTAACAACTACCTACTATTGGGCCTCCAACAACGGGGCTAATGCCGACTCCAAGACCTCTTATGCCTACTCTTGCAAATGAAACTTCCCTTCTTCCAAGAGCAAAATCGATGGCACTAGGGATCTATCCTAATTAAAGAAAGAATTGACTGACCTTGCGCCGGTATCATTTAGCGGAACTCCTGTTTACCCTGCGGGTCTGTAACTCCCATATGAGATTGGAACCTCATTCCTTCACCTGTGCTTGGTAGGCACTGTTTGTGGAGCCCTTTGGTAATACCAGAGGTGAGATGCCTTCCTACGGCTCACCATGAAATGGGCCATGTGGGCGAGTCTGGTGGGTTCTCACCGTAAGAGAATGTCGTCTTTTCGTCCTGTGAGTGAGGGCGAATAGAAACTTAAAAAGCAAAGGCCGTGGATAGAGAGTGATAAAGGGGGAATTGTCTTCTTTAAGCCTATTCTAACATTCGAGTTCATTCTCGATAGTCAGATAGTGAAGTTCGAAGGGGAAAGGAAGACTTGAGCAGTGGGTCTCGACTCGGCCAACTGTCTTTATGAAGACTGACTGACGACAAGAAATGACGTAAGTAATAGATAGAATCGTTCAGTACGCTTATATGAACACTTTCATTTCTCGATTGAGAAAGCGGCAGGCCCAACTCGCCTGCATCGACAGCAAAGGAAACAGGCAGGGAAATGCCTGTTTTTCTCAATGGCAACTGGCACTTAAACTAGATATCCCTCAGCCAGAGACTCTGGAATGAAATAACTTTTATGATAGTAAGATGGCGTTAGAACGTGGCTAATCTGCTTTCTCCCATTTCTCTCTACTCTATCTATGAAGGCTATGAAGGAATTCGTTCATAGAATGCGATTGCACTACTTTTTGAAAACAACCGTACGGGATATACTCGGCCGAGGAGATTGTACCAAAGGAGACCCGTTTTACCGATCGTTTGATTGGGTGTGTCCTTAGTCGCTCCGGAGAAGCCATACCCTTAGGAAGCTTACCCTACTCATTTTGGAACTCCCTGCGAAGGAAGGAATCGAAGGCTTAGTTAGATAAAATGGTCCCACAAGCGGAAAACACGTTCCAATTCAATCGCTCACGGCAGAGAGAGAAATCAGTATCGAAAGGATAGACGAACCCGGCCGGATGAAACTTGAGATTCATTCTTCTCAAAAGCAGTACCGAAGATAGTAAGAAATCCGGGAAAAACCTTCCAGGGGAAGAATAAAGTACCGGATCAAGTAGGCAATCTTAGGACCATTCTTTTTCTTCATTAGAGCTTTAGACAAACAAGATATGCCTTATTTGCAAGATGGAAGACCTGTTGATATGGTCTTCAATCCGTTAGGAGTACCTTCACGAATGAATGTAGGACAGATATTTGAATGCTCACTTGGGTTAGCGGGAGGTCTGTTAGATGTAGGCATTTCCCCCTATTCAATTACAGATCCTAGGTAATCACTTATAAAACCCATTGAGGATCATCCCCTTTGGGCTCTTCACACCGGTCCGGTAAGATAGCCTCCTGCTTCTTCCCTGCTAAGCCTGGGAAGTATACGGATAGGGCCTTTAGAAAGGCCTAACCATGAACTATACGCAACGGAACAACAGATAGCTACTGAGCTAGTCAAGCCGGCAGCTCTAGGCTGATCATCGTCTTCCTCATTAGTTGCAGTTGAGTGCTTTTCCTTAGATTGACCACCAGGAAGGCAATGCGATCTAATTAGTCTTTAACCGCCTTTTCGAACTGCAAATAGAGAGGAAGCCGCAGGAGGAGAATGAGCAACTAATAAGGTTTAGTTACAATCCCTTACAGCGGGAGGCAAAGCAGCCTTTTAAGATGATCGTCTCTTCCTCCATAACGGATTTCTTTCATGGGTAAGTAAGACTTAGTCACAAGTAAAGAAGTCTGATACCTCGGATCTGCCTAAACCCGTATCTGGCTCTGTGGTAACATAGTTAGGAAATGCAGTTGGCTCTGAAAGCCCCTTTTCTTACCCCTTAGATAAGGATTCAATGAATCTTCCTTACCGGGAAGTCTTTGACTAAGTAGCAGCCTAGAATAGATTCTTACCCGGTGATTCAATTACAAATCTTTGCTAACCTTTCTATTGCTATTGTCTTACCATCCCGTCAGCCTAAGAAGGTAGCAAGACGGCTAGCTTGAAGCTAGGGGGTCGGGTAAAAGCTCTGGTCTAGTAGGGACTTACTACGGGGGGATTCACCCTGAAGTCTGTGACTAATGCCTTAGAATCGACTACTTTATCAGCTCAATAGGATCCTATAACAGATCTTTAGGCTCTTTCTTCCTGTCCTGCTGTGATTGAGACGAAAGCCATTTAAGAAGTCTTGGATGCTTCGTTCCATATACCTTTAGCATCTCTTCCCACGTCCTGTGATTCACTTAGAACACCCTTGGATTCCATTCCTCTTGAGGAAAGCAGCTAGTAGTTTTATTTAGAGTTAGAGTTTGTGTTCTAGGATAGGAGCTAAATCATGTCTTTATTTCCTTCCTCTTCGAACCACTGAACTCTCTGTAAGGACTGAGCGTTACAGTTTTAGTAGATAGTTAGTAGTTATGATTTAGTGTGTTTGAAAGGCCCGTCCTTGAATGAGACAGAAGAGAGACTTCAATACGGTCTTACCAGAGTGAATTCGTCTCTTTCTAAACGCCCTTTTCTTCCATTACTGATCGGGGGAACTCACTAATCAATCTGATTGATTAGTTTTGACAATTTCCCCAGCTTTGTAAGATTTGCTAGTTGAAAGCATTGGATGAAATAGAAGCCGTTAAAGAACCCAAGCAAGTTTTCATACATTTCTGTCCTCCTGTGAACCTATGAATGAGAAGTTCGAAATGAAGGAATATTTGTTTGCAAGAAAGTCCGGAGAAATGATTCCTAGTCCCTTATGGGATGGATAAAAACCACCGTAACTCATAACTACAAGGAAGAAGATCATACGTAGTTTGAGAATACAAGCCGTGCTTGCTTGATTCCTCTATCTTACTCTTTACACGCCATTACAGCATCATAAACGGAAAGGATAGTTTCAAGAAGATGCCTCCTAGATGGCTTTCCAAGCCTAAATAGCATATTCAGATCGATGTTGAGAATGATTTATGCTATTGCTGTCAAAGCCCTCCCCGACGCTTCCTATTTATCTTGTTAAAATCCCGGCCTGAGCTGCTAAGAGCGGGAAAGCGCAGAAGTTGCAAGAATCGGCCTAACAGCAAGGAAAACAACCATTGGAAGTAAGTAGGCCGTGAACTTACTATTTCATCTTCGACTTTGTCCCCGGGGATGAAAAAAGACTTAGTGCTTCCTGAAGACAGAGAAGGTACAAAGCATCAAATCATTCTATTTCCCCTCCGTGGGTAATTAGGATTGACAACGAAAGGCTAACTAAGTTAGAAAGCCGGGGATTCCCGTTCCTATTCTCTTCTATAGTTCCGGGGTAAGAGACTATATAAGAAGCGTTACTCCCAACTACGTAGAACACATAAGCTATGCCCGCGTCTTCTCTAAACTCCTATGAACAGCAAATTACCAGATCGGACTAGTTCTCAAAGGCTGACGAACCCTAAGGCAAGGAAAGAACCCGCCCTGATAAGCTGCAATTCGCACTCTCGGAAGACTTAGTGTGTTTTACTGCGAAGGGCATACCTGTGATGGAGTAGAAAACGAGTCAGAAAGCCCTCCCTTTACCTTAATGGATGAGGCATAGGAGGTTGAAAGCAAGAATTCGGACACCATTGGTCACAGAACTCCTCGGACTAAAACCTGTCCTCCACCATACCATGGACTCTACACTACATACTTGATTGACTGGCTTAGTAGACCGACACCTATGTGCTAATTATTTGATTGGTAATGGTATGTTTTGTACGTGGATACCACGAGGTTTAGTAATAGATATGGAACAACAGACTTTAAGTCTTGAACGTTCTATTCTACGAGGACCGATCTATCTTCTGCTCCGTAGGTACATGTTAGGGTTCAAGTTTTTTCATTTCAAAAGGGTGTTTGTTTATTAGCGGCATTGGCTTGCGCAAAATTTTCTCATTATAAAATCTTCTTCAATGTCTGAAGTTGCAATTGTACTTTTTTTTTCTCTGGCTACTGATTGATACATAAATACCTTTTCCAAAGCCACCCGCACCGCACGCCGCGAGCTGTGGGTTGCCCTGTTTTGGCTTACTAAGTCACGTGTAAGGCTTGCATATTGGAGACTCTTATCAGTCAGTACAAAGCCAGCCAGGCAGAATAAGAAGGATTCTCTTCGAGGTGTCCATCCGTGCCAATAAAAAACGGTGGTGGACAAGGAGAAAGGCCAGCTTACTTACTACATCAATAATCTTTCTTTCACCCCCTTTCCACCGAACCGAGGGCTTAGGTCCGCTCAAGATCAAGATAAGAAGAAGGCTTAGGAGGAACTTCTGGCACCAGAAACAAGGGGAAAGGAAAAAGAGAAAAGAATAGCTATTATTAAAACTATGTGATAGTTTTAATAAGGCTGCTAAGGTAATGCCCGACTCTACTTCAAGCAAACGGCGAACTAGTGGGTGGAGACTATTAGGGAAGGGCCGGAGCACCCAACCAGCGGGTTGGATACGCATTCATTCCATTTATTCTGGCGGATTACATCTTATTATAAATAAAGGAGCTTTCTTTTTAGCTTTGACTCGGAAGAGGTCGAGATCTCCACCAACCAAGAAAATAGGGGAGTGCATAAAAAGCACCTCATTCATTGATGGGAGAGTCCCCACCGGTCAGCGATTTGGTTTTATGCATTACACAAGGTGGCACGGACGAGTACTAATTTCATTGGGTACGCAAAGGCCTAACTCAGCTAAGCTAATAAATGCTGCATAAGAGAGTGGGAGGCCGGCCCCCGCCCGGAGGTGCACACCCTTTTAGGAACATATGCAAAGGGGTTAAGAGAGAAGTCAATGGAGAACTACCAAATCCAATGACTTTGATTTGTTCGTACCATTCTGTCATCGATCACTGCTGGGTCGGTTGGTGAGTCACCCCAAAGCATCGAGAAAGGTCAAGCATATATATTTTATGAAATGATCTGCGATCTCATTTATGCTATGCCCTGCATCGTGCTCGTGTGTGTTTATTGAGCTTTCTTCACTTCAGCGCCATGCGCTTCGCTTTATAGAAATAGAAGAGAGAGACCGTTGTTTTGAGAGTGAAAAGCAAGCGCAAGCGATAGAAAGGATAGTACCTCGCGCGTTCGCGCGAAACTACTAGAAAATAGTGAGATCATTAGTGAAAGAAGGACCAACGATGATCCTATCCTAAAGGATAAGGAGGAGTCAGTCTTCTTTGAAGATCGAGGAAAGGCGTTTTGGACAATTATGCAATTCGGAAGAAGTCTAGAGGGAAAGCCTGTTACGAGTAAGTGGAGAGGAAAGATCTCCAGAGATTCTTATCTCATTCCAGTGGCTCGACCAGTAACCTATGGTGAAAACTCAAAAATCAATGGTTTCCCGGTAGAACCCCATTTCGCCCAAGTTGTTGCGAAAGCGGAAAAAAGAAGCGGTTTTTCGCACAGCTTGCTCATAGTGCAGGTCCCACTTGTATATTGTATTTGGCCGAAGAAGCATCGGACAGGTTGGAGTTCTTACCTTCTTGGGACTCCATGGACCAAGATCTGCTTTCATTATATGGGCAATATCGATCTACTAAAGTAGATCATATGGATATAGAAAAAGCTTCTGATTTGGATGAATTGGAAACATCTCTTTTCCATTTTTATTTACGTAGTTCATATCTTTGTTTCGTGTGTTCCCGGGAGGGATTTGATCTCTTCAATCTCGGGATACCACCTAAATAACAAAAGCCAGAGAGTCAAAAAAAATGGGTAGGGAAGAAAGAGTCTGAGGTCGGGTCGGACGACATACATCTTGGTTGGTTCCACCACCACTAGAGATTGGACATATATAGAATTCTTTCTAATAAAGAATTCTAAATAGCTGCAAGACCAAAACAGGGTGCAAAAAACCGAAAGCCCTTCTCTTCTTTTAAGTTCCTCCCAGATACATGGCTTACATACCCGGCTTAACATTCTTGGAAAACAATCGAATCGAGGGTCCGGAGGAGAATTGGCCATTCAATCTTGTAAACTCATTGAGACCGCAATTGGAAAAAGAGATACGAACGGAGAGGAATAACCAATCGATGAAAGAACATGAAACCATTCAGTTTCAATAGAGGTACGAGAAACGGTTGGGGGAAATGAAGTAGGTGAAGTGGTTGGATTTTGCGAGCTGTTCCAACCACTGCTGGATGTGATTCCAAGAGCCAAACGAGAATGAATACCACACAGAAGAGTAAAGACCAGGCTCCCTAATGGAATGTTTAACCGATCCATTCCGGATCGACCGAATTGGTACGGAAGTTGTAACATGGGAAAACCACAGAAAACACAACTTATTTGAATAAACCGGTGACCTACCAATTGTAGAAGTAGGATCTTTGGCAAGCAATAAGCACTTAAATAATACAATTCGAGTGTACCATCTTCTTTCTCATTTCGAGGAAAGGGTGCGGGAGGAAAAGAAAACAACGGAGGGATCCGAATCGGACCTAAATGGGAATGACATGAAAAGTCTTTTTCAAAACCAAGTATTAAGGGCGTTACGACGATATACGAGAGGAATGGAGAAAAACTCGTGATTGGTGTGGACTTTTTATTATATAGAAAAAGAAAGAGTCGTCTCATTTCCTTACATTAGAAAAAAAAAGATATTAGTAAATATCTTTTTTTTTTCACTTCAAAGAGTAGACTTATCAAGAGCATTTCGTCGGAAAACATCCTGTCTTCTTGCTTTCGAATAGCCCACGATAGGCGTAAAGGCATGATTAGTTCCACTTCACAGCACTGACCATAGTAAACCCCTTCTCGTTGTACCGAATACTCTATTCCCAGAGACTCTTTATCTATAGTAGACACGCTACGATCTTTCTTTTCTTAAGAAATTAGGGCTTTGTTTTGTTCCCCTTTCAAATTCAAACACCGTCTGCATCCACCGGAATAATAAATTTAGGAAAGGTCAACAGGATCGTAACGTTCGCTTTCTCCAGCCTGGTTTGACCCACTTCCTTAGCTACCGAGCTCCCAATCAACCCCATTGAACTGACTGACTTGCTTAACGCGTCTGTCTGGAAAGCCAAAGACAAACATAGGTGCTTCCTATACCGAGCATTCATGAGTGCATATTGAGAGAGATGGTGGCATATTGATATATCCTCCTCAATGCTATACTGCGCGCTTATCACTCTGTATTGCACGGCTTGCATTAGGTGATCTCTTTGACGGAACGGATAAAGGTATCTCCTTAGTTACGGACAGTTAGACCTCATCTACTGCGCCCCCCGGCTCTCGAATAGAAGTATGAGAGAAAGCAGCTCGTAAGCGGCTTCCTTTTTCTGTTCCACCACTACAGAAGGTACTTGTCCTTGTCAGAGACTAGTACCTTCTAATCTTTGGAAAAGGTAGAACGGGTTCTTTCGGACAGAGTCTTACGATAGGTTTCCTTGAACGCTATTCCCTTTATACCTTGAATGGACTGTTTATAGAAGCGGAAATGCCGTTCGTTTAAGATGATTGATTGCTTTGCTCTCTAGGGCCAAGCCCAAAGTTCTTCTTTGGCATGGTACAAAACAAGTGATCTTGGTGCCTGCCATAGTGCCATTACGCGTTTATACTATAAAAAGTGGATTGGGTCTCGGCTAAGCCGATTTGGTGATCGGTGGATGAAGGATGAATGGTTCAGCCCGGCTCAAGCTAGTGAAAAGACCTACATATAATCTGGAATAGAAATCCGTGGATGTAGGGTCAGCTCCAAGATGGGCTGTTCCTGGTTCCCTTGGGAACAAAATGAAACTATTGCTTTAGTAGAACGCCATAAAAAGAAGGTAGCATCTTCTTGTCACGATGTAATTCCTCAATTATGAATGATCTGCAAATGATCAGTCCTTTCTCGGGTCTCATAAATAATGGATCGACAACAATAGTCGATTACACTTAGAAAAAGTGGAAATCTATTTCCTTACGGGTTGAGCCGATCCCCGAAGAAAGGTCAATCTACCTACTATCTATCCCCGGGGCGGAGTATTCACTATTCATCTTTGACCTAGTCACGTAGGATCAGGATAAACTAAAGAGCTAGCCTGCCATGCACCCTTGCTTCACGCCAGTAATTCACTATCTTCTGAAGGACCTATTTCTGATTTAAAGACGAGAGATTTCGAACCTGAAGACGTAGAGCCGTCTATCTACTTTCCCTTATAGTAGAGCCAAGTCCCTATGGAGACTACCGGTCCTGTTCGGTGGGGGTTTTTTCACAGGCCCTTTCCAATTTCGAATTACTAAAAAGTACGTCCGCCCAATCACATAAATCATCTGCCCGCCTCCTAAGCGGATTAGCGGATGGAGCATACCGGTTCATGCCATCAATCCTCCTTTGCTTTTTCTACTGATGACATTCTCTTAGAAATGGAAGATTTATCTTGCCCATATGTACTTTCTTTGATCTTCTTTCTTGTCGGATTCTCTGGGGGATAAAGAAAAAGTATATACCCCAGACTCGCGATTCGGGGATTTCCCTGGCTAGGATGCTAAAGATTGGATGCTTCCTCTTTTAAGGAAGGTGCCTAGCCTCGCTAAAGGACATGCTACCACCCCCTTCTCTTCACCCGATACAAGCAAAGTCAAGCAGGAAAGTCAGAAGGTGACAAAGCAAGAGGACAAGAGGCATAACAAGCGAGGGCATAGGTAGATAGATACTCTAATTGGGACAGCGATTGAGTGAAGATGAAAAAGGTCGAATTATACTTAGACTTTCATGAGAAAAGAAGGACTGGTGGGGATCTCACGGGTTAAGCAAACTCCCACGGGAAATAGACAAAAGTCTCAAGGTAGTTCGGTTCGTTAGGAAAGACGGCTAGAGTGTAGAGTGCCCCGTCTGGTACTGAGGACTTCTTTCTCTTCTTTCCCCGAGGATTCTATTAAAGGAACTTAGCCCCTGACAAAGGTAACTTAATTACGTATTCTTTTTTTAACCCGATCTGCTAACATTGATGACAGCCCAGTGGAGGGAACTTTCACGAGCAATCAAACTTTATATATTAACCGCTCCCAGCCCTAATAAGGGGAAGGAAGAAACCCTCAAACTCCAACAAAGCTATGGGATGAATCCTCCTTTCTTGAAATAGTCGGTGGCAGGTGCATCTTTCTTCTTGTCTTCAAAGTAATAATGATTCCAAGAGGGCTAGCCCGCGTTCCAACCGATCCGCCTCCATCCTCCACTCCGTCCTTCATTCTCCCTTAGAATCAATAGGAATACATTCTGTCTTTTCACCGCTCCGTGGGTAGCCCTATGCATAGTCCACTAGAAGTGATTAAGGGTCTGCCCAGTTAGAGTTTTGTTATTTCATCAACTATTATTAGCCAAAGGGAACTTTAAGATCAAGATAGGGGGCTTTAGCCGAAACTGGTCTGTAAACTGGTAGTTCTTGTTCGCAAGCAAGCGGGCGGGCTTTGAGTTGGATGTTCGAGCAAGCGTAGCCTTCAGTGCTCTACGATCTTCGTTCTATTCTACGGCTACTTGAAATCGTTAGGTTAGTCTCGGGTATCTTGTTAACGTTACTGCGCTTTAACGACACCGTAGTGGCGGTTTTAAAGATAGGATAGCGAGGCATGGAAGCTATCTGCTATGCTATTAGAGGATTTATAAAAACGTCCACCCTGTTGGCTTTAGTTTTAGCTTGTATATGTTCGAAATGAATAAGAAAAAAAGGATATTTCAAAAATCATTCAAATAAAATTGATGCACAAAACAGGGAAAGAGAATGAACTAGAACAAAGCTGATTTTTTTCATTCCAGCACTACAAGCATTTTGTTACATGGGAGTACAATAGGAAGCTTACACACACATAGACCAGCCACACAACTAAACACAACATTACAACATAGTTAACAAACAACATAAAAAAAAGTAAAAAGCAAAAACAACGGACTCTTAGTTGTTTCCGCCTTGTTCCCCGCGGATGCTGGAGGCCGCCCCGACAATCAGAAATTCCCGTTCTAGGATGAGGGCCCTCTTTCGGTTTTCGAGGGCTTGGATTTTATTCTGTATAGCCAGCATACGATCTCGTATGAGACTGGGATCGATCGCCGGCATGTGTTCCCAGAAGAGAGCCAGAGTTTGCTGCTCTTCGCGCTTAGCATTTTCCACATTTTCAATTGCTTGATTCATTTGATAAAGTCTTTCAGCGGTAGCTGGATCCATATCTCCCTTTGCTTTGCAAAATAGAGAAAGCAGCTTCTATTTATAGACGTTGGAAGCCCTTTTCTCTTTATTATTTATTATATAATTTGATTTGTAACCCTATTCTTATTAGTAAGATAGGTTGTCTTGGTGGAGTAACATGGTTCAGGCTTTTCATGAATATGGAACCCCATCCACTTTAGTGCGCTGAATAATTGTCCTTTCCCCGTACGGATTTGAGTACGACCAAAAAAGGGAAAAAAATAGTGGGTATCGCCACGCGTCTTAATCCTGATCACTCCCTCAAGAATAGGAGGCAATAATAGAGCGAATCCGTCAGAGAGTACTCCAAAGCACGCTCAGTCAATCGTCAATCTCCAGCCCCTGACCCCAAACCATGTGATCCGTCCCTACCCCACTGGCTTCGTCGTCCTCTGCCTACTCCTCTGTAACTGGCTTATACGTGTCTTTTTTTTACTTGCTTATTTGTACCCAGCTACATCATGGACTCCCCTCGGCCAATCCTCACTCGTCCGTCCTTGCCTACGTGAGACCGAAGCTAGCTCTCTTGATTGATCCGCTTGCTTTTTCCCCGGAAAAAACGAATCAAGCCCCTTTCCAGCTCGCTCTGTCAGTCCACTAACACCAACTAAGTCAGTACAGCAAACACACTAGCAATAGCAGTAACCAGTACAATGAGTCCCCTGATCTACGACCGGCCTTCTTAGCCATTGGTGCGTTAAGGCTGAATGGGTAGTCTAAAAAGACAATTGGCTTCTCCTCAAAGGAAGCTCACATACAATCCGATTTTGCATGCTCAAATATACTCTACTATAAGCCATAAGATTGGTTTAAGGGGGGAGAGCCCCCCCTGAATAAGTAAGGCCCCTTTAGCCGGTCGTGACCAAGAAACCACCGGTTTCGCTTGGTGGGCCGGGAATGCCCGACAACTCAATTTATCCGGTAAACTATTGGGGGCTCATGTAGCCCATGCCGGTCTTACTCGTCCCGGAGAACGAGAACCTCTCATAGCATGGGTGAACATAATACTGATGCAACAGGGTAGAGACACATGACAACATATAAACATAAAGAAGAATGTAAGAGATAAAGCCAATTGGGAAACTCACACAGATCAATAAATATCGCAATGGAAAATCAATCATGGTTTTAATTATTATATGAGATAGTAGATAAAGTCGAAATATTTAATCTAACTAAGGAGTTCGACGATCTTTCTTTGGAGAACAATACGGATTGTGATTCGTCTTCATCTTCTTCAACGAGTCTAGTGCAATCATCCAATTCCAAATAGTTGTATCGTGATCACTTTCATCGTTGCTTACAGAGTTGTACACAGTCTCATTGGTGCCAGTCTATTAGTGAGAAAGTACGAGCTCCCTCGTTCTGTTATAGATTATGCATTATTATCATTCAAGTCGTATGGGGTTCGGTTTTCGCTTTCATCCGGGTCAGTAAAAGTTCTTATTTAAAGAATTGAAGTTACCAGAATCTTTTGAGAAGTTGTCTTTTTTATGTAATTCTCTTGGTTTATCCTAAAATAGTCTTTATGCTCAATCGTTGTTTTCTTTTAGCAGTATCGGGTCCGGTTTGCGTGGTATGGTCCACGATAAATCTTGGTGGAGGTAATGACTCATTATGAGGGTAAGTATGGACGTTTCTTGATTTTGGTCAGCTTGGGCATTGGTTGTACTGTCTGGTACGGGTTTGAGCCTGGCTCTTGCCTTCATGCACCCGGCGAAAGCTGCGTGTTTTGAATCATATAATCCTTTTTTTCATGAAAACTATCATGTGCACGGCCTTCGTAGGGTTTGTTTTCGTGTCGATAATGGAGAATGAGCTTCCTTTTGCTTAAATAACAATACCTGCTAGCGGACATGTGCTTAAGGCAGTAGGGTTAGGTGTAATGGGTCGGTCTAGTTCCTAACATTTCTGATGCAATACGCAATGAATATATAAAGCATGATTGGAATTCGCACACTTTCTAAAATTTATATTCGAATATGCTTATAGCTAGAATTTAGGCTTTTTAACGGTTGAGACTTCCTCCCGCTTAATGGCATTCCTTCTTTATTGTTTGCTTTACTTTTTCTTCTCTAATGCGCAATCAATCAGTTGCTTGCGATATATCTATGCTGTTTAGCTCATCTGTAATGGTCCACTTTAATGGGAATATGAGGAAACCAACCCTTCATCATGGCCGATTTAGTCTAGTCAAAGATAAAAGAGCTCTGTTTCCAAACAGATTTGTCCATCAGTAATGGGGATCACATTATACGTCTTCAAGCTAGCTCATAGGTAGAGGTCAAAGCTTAGTTCTTATCCCTTCTGGTAGCCAATCAGAATGAAAGTGGAGGCCTTACCAGCTGCCTTGTCGAGGTAGAAGACCTTTTCTTCTTCTTCTTTGATACCGAAGACACATCCATGCTTCCTTATCGGCTCTGCTCTTGCTAGCTAGGCAACTAATAAGGGAAAAGATCGAGCAACCTATTGCCTTACCTCGGCTCTGCCACACGTCACGTATACCCAACATCTATCGAAGCTGGCGAAGTGCTATCTCGAGTTCCTCTTGTATCAATCAGCATAGGCCGTTGGTCGAAGTGCTTCAATCCTATCTGTATCAGCCATCCTTTTATGAATCTTTAGAAGACTACCTTTCCTATTCTTTTGCTTGCCCTTTCTTTAGAGTAGCGATAGGCCAGACCGAAGACTATTGGGAATGCCAATGGCTTGGCCTGCAGGAGTTGCGAGGATTAGGACTGGCTATACTATAGAATATAGAAGCTATCGAAGGAATTGCAAAGCAAAATAGGGTGAGGAAGCATGGTAACTAGTCCAGTAGAGTATATAGTATTGAGTAAGAATCTCTGACCCAACTCCTTATGCGCCGACTGGGGTATCCTTCGGGGTGTCTAAGCTTGGGTTCAAATCCAATAGCAACTAGAATAAAGGCGTAATTTGAACTTGAAACAGACTTTACAAAGGTGGAATTCTCTTTTGGATTCTCCTAGTAAAAGAGCTTTTAGTCATTTAGAAAGAAAGGCTCTCAATCCCCACTTCAATGGAAAGGGAGTCATCTCATATAGAAAGAAAAGAGAAAGAAGAGCCGAAGCGCTAACTCTGACAGCCAACTAGTCGATCAAGCGAGTTAAAAGAGGTCTTAGGGGAAGTCGGCGTGAAAGAGGGGAAAAGACAGTTTTCAATAGGTAATGCTTGTGATCATTCTCAGAGGAAGTAGCTCATACTACCGGGCATTGACATACGCCCAATCAAGGGGCGGTTACGCCAACAAAGATGGAGAGGGCTATAGCAAAGGATAAAAATGTAGGGGCTAACGACCATAAAGATGGATATGATTCACCACTAGCAAATACGAGTGAGAAGAAGGCCGGCTTAAAGGCAAATTGAAGTCGAAAAGCCTTAGTCTTTTTTTCCTCTGTTTTGTAAGTGAACGAAAGGCTAACATAAGCTAGAGTGGAACGATCTACTTTTCTATCTTGATGGCTGCGAAAGCCTTAATTCAATTAAAATGTTATATGGTTTCAGCTGATTACGAGCACAGCAGGGTAGTAATGCATAAAGGAAGGAATCGAGCGAATGTAAGTGCTTCGCTTGTTACGTTACAGCCAGTAAAGAAGAAAGCACAACTTCATGGGAAGTTGCCAAAGGGCAGTCCGACGTCTCCTTAAGGTAAGGCAGTTCACTCGTAAGGCCCCAAGGTAGGCTCGGTTCCGGTAGAGCCTGGAGCGACCTGAAGATGGGGCTCACCCTTCCCTATGGAAGCTAAGTTCTTGATGAATGAGAATGTTATTCCAACTCCATGATCTCAGGTTCTTCCTCGGCCCCTTTCTTCTGTCTTTGACTTTGCTTTTTCGGGCATTCATCCTGAGACTACATTCCCTGAGGGCGGAACTCTTCATCTCAAGCCTATGGCTATCAGTTCCATGCTTTTACTTTAACAGACCTGCTTGCCCTAATCGAATGTTATCCCTGACTCCATCCCCTTAAGGAAGGAAGGTGATCCTTCATCTAATGCCGTGCTTTTCCAACTCCCCTTCTTCCCATCTCAGTCATCTCTCTTACCTGAGCATAGAAGATAAAGGAAGAACTCATCTATTGTTCTTGCATTCCTTGTTAACAATTTACCCGGTAATTGTACAAATCATACTACAATCAATTCTTTGCTAGCGGCTTGATTCACACAAAGAGAAAAAGTAAGCTATGACTTATCTCCTGGCTATGACTTAAGTCCTGCTTTCGTAACTCTAAATAGAAGAAGTAAAGTCCTAACTAACTCCTCAAGCTATAAGTCTTCCCTCTTCCTTGCCTACAAGAGGTGAGGAATGAGGCTGATTTTGGCCTTCGTAATGCCCGGCAGAGAGCCTTTAAAAAGAAAGACTTCTTTACGGCTTTCCTAAGTCGGAAGATTACTGGCTTGCTGCCTTATCTCTTGAACAACATGCGAAAATGCGAAAGAGTAATTCAATCAATCTTTTTACGTGTAACAGGAAAAGAGTCTGAATCGGAAACTGCATTTCTTACTCCGGGAGAAGAGAGGGGACAAGTAAGAGAGGAGGCTTTCAACTGACTATCTCCATAGATAGAGGATGCTCCTCCTTCTCAGGTCGGGATGGGATTCTAACTACTAAATAGTCTCTTCCCACCGGAGCCTGAGGGGAAGAGACGAGATAATTAGACTTTCTATGACATTTCATCATAAGTAGCGATCATTTTCTATTCTACGGCTTAGAGGTCGAGTTAAGTAAAGACCCTCCGTAAGACCTCCTAAAGAGGAGAGAATTAGCATTTCATCTAAGGGGCGAAAGCCAGGGTTATTGGATTTCTTATTAGTTTCGTCTACCTTAAGGGAGTAGGATCAGACTCAATTAGAAGGCATTGCTTCCTTCGGATCATAATCTCTTCTACTGGGAATAGATCTACTGTCAAATCTCCTTTCTACCTAGGTGTAACCTTTGAGAATCCGTCTTCCTAGAAATGCCTCAACCTTCAATCTGAAACCCTTCGACTTCGATCGGCCTAAGAAGGAGGATCGTGGTCTTATTATCCTCCCGTCTCTGGAACAACAGGAGGGCTACGCCCCTTTAGCTACCTGGGTGAGCGCCTCTTGGAATATTCGACTTAACTCCGAAACCCCTCAACTCAGGAACTGACGGTTGGCTTGAAGAAAGACCTTCCAGGAGCTCTACATCACCCTATATATGGGATTGATTGAGCCGGCATTCATGCTAATTCAATGTGGGCATTCCTACGAACATACCATACATGGAGCCAATGTAAGTAAAGCCGGGTGCGAAAAGTTCAGTTCATTTGGCGCTTTTGAGAGTAAGCAAATGAAGATCTCGAGTTAGGCGCTTGAGATGCGACTGAACTAAGACCTGTACGTGTACGGTGTTTAGAGCGAAGACATACGCTTTCTGAAAAAGATAATCTCCACCCTAGCATGCAGTATGAAATGAATGCGTTAAGCTACTAATCAGGAAGTTATCCAATGCAATAAATAAGATAGAAAACTAACCTAGGGGTCCAAACCTTGACGCCAGACATTTAATGGAAAATTGAAAAGTCCGAATGGCAACTCACTCAAGAGTCAGTCTGTTAGAGCGGTCAAGCAGGAGGAGATTACTCTATACGGGCTAGACAGACTGGCAGGAAAGATGGAGTTATCTATTTAACTGAACTGCATCTCGTGCTATGAATGCTAACCCAATCAAGCAATCCCAGCAAGGTGTTGTAGAGGTAAAGGAAGTTATTATAGCTAGAAAGAAAGGGTAGGTTGAATCTGAAAAGTACTCTGTGGGGGTAACTATGTTAATTGCGTAAAAAAAAAAGAAAATGTTATGTGCTCCCGGGAAATAAATTGCTACTCTATTCGATGGGCCAGGAACAATCGAAAAAAGCCAGACCTGTACGGTATCTCTTTGAATCCTGACTCAATAAGCTTAATATGGTGATACCCCCGATTGTACCAACCTACATATGTCTCTCCTCCATCAATCGTAGTTATTGTCATTTTGATTCCTTGATTTGTCCGATGAGAAAGTAGATCTGGAAAACTGTGAATACAGTTAGTGAAGCTAGACCGGGAAGACCTCTTACGAGAGTTGCTTGCCTTCTACCGATTGACTGCTTCTATTCTCGTTATTTTACTTTTCCCTATTTGCGTACGGATTTGCTTAACGAATACTTCCCTCAGGCTGGTTATTCCTTGCTTGACAAAAGAGAAGGTGATGAAATCAGAGAAGAAGCTTACTCCAACGTAAGGAGGGAAAGCAGCCTCGCTCAGCGCGAAATAGCGTATATATAGAATAGAAGTTCCACCTCTTTTTGACTCCTAGACCAAGAGTTCTCATCTCCTTACAGAGTGGATGTATTTTGGGGGAGGCATGAAAGGAGTAGGGCCACGGTTAGCCAACTTATCTGGCAGCGGAGAAAGGTAAAGACAAAACTCGGCTAAAAAAGGATTCCAACCGGGAAAAGACAGCAAGAGATTTTGTAGAAAGGGGCTCGAAAGCTGATGAGGAAAAAGAAAAGATTCGGGATAAAGAGGTGCTGTTGTGGCCTAGGACTCAGATTCTGTACCTTTCCTTCAAAGTGTTCCACCAGTAAGTAGCCCTCCTATATCTTAAGGATAAACGCGGTCTCATAGGTCTTTATGAAGAGCTTTTATGAAAAAAGGCTATCCTTTCCCTTCCTTCCCCTTCTCGCCCTACTAGCAACTTAATTAGCTACTAGGGATCGAAAAAACAGAAACAGTAAGTAAGCAATGCGTACTTCTTTCCTAGTCTAGTGGATCTGCATAGCAGAGCAAAATCCTCTACCCTGACCTTACTTGTTGTACTTGATTCACCTACGAAAATAGACAACATGGGTCAGGGCTTTCTTATCTTGTTATAGGGCTTTAGCCTTCTCCTTCATATGCTTTATAAGGGCCTCTTGCCTCTAGCATAATGAAGGATAAGTCCTACTGAATCAAGAACTATAAGGCTTTCCAAGAGAGAAAGAGATTTCGAAATGTTAAAGTAAAGACGCACCTTAGCTTTTAGCTTTCACGTAGCTCCATAGGATTTAGCCGCTTTAACCAAAGAATAGACGAAAGAAGAGGGGTTTCCTCTACTCTATTAGAAGAAAAGAAGCAAATCGGGCTTAGAAAGCGGCATTGATTCTTGAAGAGACCGCATATCCCTCCACTTTTACTCAATTGCATCGAGCCTAGCTTTTTTGGGTCGGTCTTTCACTACTGTGCAAACGCGGAACAACCTCCAAACCAGATAAGATTTGGAGAGCTTACTACTCCATCCTAGGGTATGTATACTCTTTTGGTTATAAAGATTCGTGTTAGTCAAAGCTACTTGAAAGCTTGAGACTCGAAAGAAAGCAAGCTAGGCCCCTCATTCAATTTAGCTACTCAAGTCTTCTATCCACTATGTCCGCAGATAAAAGACAAAGAGCCTATTCCTAATCCATTTACAGACCAAAGAAAGCATCTTTGGTTTGAAAACCAATAGCACGAATAGGCCCTGGATATTCTATCGATGACTTAGAGCTAAAAGCGGGCGTGCTCCTATTGATAATACGCTCCCACTTGGCTTTAGTCCACCCGGCATAACCGCATTTCAACCAACCGACTTCCAGATGGATGAAAACCCATGATTTGATCTGCTAGCTTGAAGGCCTGGATCAAGAAGGTGAAGAAAAGACTTTCGGAACCGATCCCCCTAATGAAAGAGTCCATCCCCGCCTTTATTGAGAAGAAAGAGAGATTAAGGTTGGACATCCATCGCTGCCGTGATGACGCAGTTGAGTGTTCATTCGACCTACCCGGCCGATCAAACCTATCCGTTTTTGGGTTCGATCCAGCAAGCGATCCATAAGCACCAGTAGAAGCAGAAGGATATCCAGAAGCCGATACCAACAGCAGTAGAGTAGAGAAAGACCTCCGCTAATAGAACAAGAGGCATATCTGCCGATGATAACGAGAGCAGTACCGATAGCACCAATAGCATCTCTTCTAGTTCCTTTACTAGTCAGGGGAGCCATCACCAGGGCCGATGATCCAAACCCATACGAGATGTCCTTATGATGATTGATGATGGGCGTGATCCATAGCCGATGCCGGCTAGAAGCAGTAGAAGCTATGGAGATAGAGCCCCCTTCAAGTTTAAGATCTCTATGGAGTTCCATTTCCTGTTAAAGAGACTCCAGATAGAGAGAAGACCAAAGCGAATCGAGTGAGCTCATTCGCTTTGGTCTTCTCTGGAAGATCTATGATTTGGTAGCGGAGCGGAGAAGGGTGTAGCTTGGAGCCCGCCATGTCGAACACCCCCCTGGATTTCGGTTACTAGGACGAGTCTCTGGCATGGGAGTCGAGCCTGAGGGTTTCACCCGGGGATCATCGAACATCAGACTTTACACCTGGGGGAAGGACTATCCTTAAGCAATTAATAAACCGAATTCACTTTCACTGATAAAGAGACGAAACTCACACGTAATGAACCTAAACAAAAGACGGAAAGAGTCACTCACTGAATACCTATTTATTCTTTTGAAATAAGCTATTCAAGTGAAATAAGCCGGAATAGATAGCCGTTAGTCCTAAAGCCGAAAGATGAAGGCTGAAGCATGTTAAGAGGACGAAAGCAAAAGGCGAAGAAATAATAAGACTCACTAGATATGATGTCTATAGTACCACAGCTCTCAGACCTAAGGCCGAAGCTTTTGCTAAAGAAAGAGAAGTAGAGTAGGATGAAGGAAGCAGAAGTGATAGGCAAGCGTGCCTGGAAGCGCTAATGCTATTGTAGCAGCTCCTTAGCCTTCTTTCAGTCCTCCATTCTCTCTTTGGAAATGTGTATCACCATACACTCATCTCATACCAGATACTGAATCTAGGGCTAAGTTCCAATCCGGAGAAAGAGGTAAGCGACCAACAGTACAGCTAGTAAGGCAGGTAGATCACAAGAAGGTCATAGCTCAACGAAGAAGTAGCTCCTTGGGTCAGGAACTCCTGATAGCAGCAGAAAACACATTCTAGCTTGCTTAACAAAAGAAACGATTCCTTGAAGGGCTTCCCAAGAACGAAGTACTGATAAAACTGGAGCTCCTTAAGGAAAAAGAGGTTCAAATGCATGTACCACCCAATTATGGGCTGAAGCCGGCAGCAGCTAAAACAGAATCCATACTGCCTAAGGATGCGGGCACCCGCGGGGCTAACCGGGTCTCTTCCATAATCAACTCAGCTAAAGCAGCATCCATTCAAATACTAAAGGCGGAAGGGGAGATCGATGAAGCGGAGAACCCTATCATAGCATAGGTCCTATGCCTTAGTTGGAAGCTAAACCAAAGCTAAGCTTGTAGGCTCGTAGAGAAAGCTATTGTGCAGGTATACCCACAATCCATGTTCCTGAACAGTCTCGTTCGAACATCTTAGGGTTCACTTCAAGCCGTGGCTTGCTTTCTCGGTATCGTAAGTCTAAACTCTTTATTTAAGCCAGATAACTAATAGATAGAGATATAGCTCAGTAAACACTGGAATCACTATCGCCTTCGGCTTAAACACGGCTACGCTTCGCTCTATCGCTAGTGAAAGAAGATAGCAATTTCTGGTCACTTTCAGTCTAACCCGGATTTACTTAGTTAGTCGGGACTTGCTTCTTAGCGTGTAGTGGATCCACCAGGCTAGCTTTCCTGTAGTAGAGCGCGGGGAGAGTGACCATCAGGGCCTTGAATAGTTTATGAGGATCTTGAATTATACAGTGCCCTAAGATCCCAATCCTCAAGTGAATGGCTTTTACTCAACCTCAATTCATTCAGTTAGGGCCCCTTGGTGTATTAAACCACCAAATAATGGTAGCTGGGTTTGTAGGAAACTTTTTCAGGTGAGAGAGTTGGGTATAAGATATATTATACTTAAAGTTGGCAATGAAACCAATACATCTCATCTCTCTGGTATGACTCTTGGCTGCCTATGGGTTCTATAGTGGAAAGTTATGTATGGTGAGCAGATCATGGGGGAGTCTTTTGTTCCCCAAAATAAATGTAAAAGTTGCAGACATACTTTTTTTTTCAAAGAAGATAGGGTTTCGGTTGGCATTCGGCGTAAGCCCTTTCCTCTTATCTGTTGTTATCTTACCTTAGTAATTTCTGTCCACACCCACGCACAAAGAATAGGCTGTGAATGTCCTCTTTTCTTTTCAGGAAGAATTGGGATTTACCAGGAATGAGAGCAGAATGAGCAGCCTAACGACGTACCTTCAACTCGCAACTCGAAAGGCTAAGCCAATAAGAGAGAGTCCTTCCGTGTGAAAGAATTGGATCTTCTCTTGTGAACGAATCCCCTGCTTGGCTGTTTTCAGGAATAGAATTGGACATGGAATGCGCTCTTACTTCATCCGAGAGGCCTGTCCTCGTTCTAGTAGTGGGCAAATCCCCTGTTCTCTTTGAAAGACTAGGCTGTGGGACTGATGACTCGGCACTCTTTTCAATGGCCACTATGCTTAAAAATTAGCTATTGCTATTTTTTGAACCCCAGATTCCCCGCCCTTGGAACGTGGAACGTCTTTGAGGAGAAATCCTTTCCTGAAGTTCAACAAGCTATTGGAAACCAGTAGGCTATATGACGTAGCAGGGACCAATCATACCCAGATCCGGCCCAAGCGGACACGGTGATTAGACGTTGAGCGGAGCTCTTCCTGCGGTCTCACAGGCTCTTGCTTCCTTCACCTTACGGAAGATGGCAGATTGGAATGAGACCGTTGTGGCTCCTGGCTGTCAAGAGGCTAAAGCCCTTGCGAGAACCTTTCATCCGAGTCTCAAACAAAACCATTACATCTTAAACAAGAAGACGATAGGCGAATGGGAACCCCATCCAGGTGATATGCAGATAGACATTCCGCCCCTATCTGCCGGCTATAGGTCACGAACTATAAGACCAAGGAAAAGCAACTCTGTCTGGTATCGGTAACGATTAACATATTCTTTTGATTGATAGAGGGGGAAGCAACACTGGAGTGCAGTGCCCTATGAAGAAAGAAGGGTCGAAGCGGAAAAGAGATAAGGTATAGCGGAAGGAAAGACGTCAATAAGAGCCGGACACAGCAAAAGAAAGCAAGCCTAGTCTAAAGGGAGAGAGAGCTGAAAGTGATAGGTACGAAGTGAAAGAGCTAAGCGTATAGGGGCGAAAGCTGACTCGTTTTAATGAGCGAGGGACAAAAGAAGCCTCACTCGACTGTTATATATCTTAGATAAGGTATGTCCGTCGGGAGAGAGGTGAGAACCGGGAACTAATTCCTTCAATTCCCCCGGCGTAGAAACTCGACCGTTTCCCCGCCTTTCTTTCACCGCTTAACCGCTTGCACCTATATCAAATGAGAGCGTACGCGAGGCGAGTCCGTCTTTAGCCTTCCCATCCCCTTATGTTATCTATACTTTTAGGTTAGACCGCTTCATAGTATTCTAGTTTGTTTGACCGCGTATTTCGTTTGAAAGCTTCCCCGTAATTAGTCTTTCCGGCTTGGAACAATGTATGAATGACAGCAACTAGCTCTGCTCTCAGTAAGAAGGGAGACGGCGCCTTTCCAAGCCCTTTCTAGTCTGCGCTTGAGTTTGATTGCAGCTAGCGCCGCGCTTTACTAAGAAGATAGAAATTTCTCGCTTCTTTTGTTTGTTTGAGACCATATTAATTAAGGCTTTCTTCAATCGGCAAGGGATGGATCGGAAGTCTGATAAGGCTTTAAGAGATAGGGACTGCCGCGGTAAGAAAGAGTCACTCAGTGAATCAGTGGATCACACACTTGTTGGAGACAGGGGCAGGCCTTACTATTGAAATGAAAAAGTATACAAGTGTTGAAAGGGTGAAGTATGGGGACAACGGTAACGTGAGGAATGGGATCCCCAAAGCAACCCGCCCTACTAAAAAAGTTCGCAACCAAGGGACATGCCGAACACCTACCTTTCCAACTAAGTCCAACGTTCATTGACGATGCGTTCCGTCGTCAGCAAGCGGTGGCCGACAAGGCCCTTTTCCCTAAATATCTTGGGAAGCGAAGCGCAGGCTTTCTGATTCAGAGAGAAAGATAGAAATCGAAAGGCAAAGAGATAGGCAAGCCAAACCAAATAAGGAATGTTTCAATCTTTACCTCTTTTTGTAAGCCGGCAATCATAGGGTAAGCCCATCTCATGGAGAAAGTTTACATGTTGGGCCAGGCTAGTTTGCTTCGATGGTAGGAGTCCACGCAGTGAGGCAGCCATTTCCAGAGTGAGCGCCATTGAAGGACTGGAAGCAAGCTTCACACCTTCCACAACGGCATGGTGGTTATTCATGGCCTTCAAGCTTTCATCGCTCCGTTTTCTTGCGACGTGGAGAGGATGACCTCGCTCTCGTTCCCGTTCCATCCAGATCATCGTTCTGGTCAACATATTAATACTTCCGGCTCGGTGCAGCCTGCTATCATGCGCCTGATGCTCAGAGATGCCATGCTCCGTAACAATGGCTTCAGCATCCTAGCCCTCCCTAGAAAGGTGAAGTACGCCGAGCTTGTGACTCTTAACAATATGACGGTCTTCGCCGTTGACGACCTTTCGATCTTCTCCGGTTCTCACTCTTATATCAGCAACGTCAGGTTCCACATTGTGCCAAACCAAACCATTTCTTGTGGATCGCGGATCTGGAGAAGCTTCCGGCGGGGACTGTTCTGCCGACATTGGAACGAGGCCAACCGCTGCTTATCACAACCTCCGGTGCCGATGAGGATTAAGTGAGGATTAAGGTGCCGGACGTCATCCGCAACGTCAAGATCGTGGTGCACAGTGTGTACTTGCCATTTCCACATATATTAATCCTGTGGCTGCGGCTTACGACAGTATCCTAGGAGGATCAGAAGTCTCAGGAGGAGATCAGACGATGGAAGGAACGTGTGCTGCTCCGGGTGGGCATGGAGGTTGTGGTGAGTCCCCGATGCCTCAGGTCAAGCCAATGGTGGAGATCGAGGATCACCATGGCCTGTAATTAATCCTGATTGTATTCTCCTTCAGATGACCAAAAAACCAACCAATACACATTAAATTACTTAGGTAATTACCAAGAAGGCTGACTCTTTCTCTTTCATTGAATCCTAGCATCCACTCTATGAAAGGTTAAGGGTTGTCTTTTTCTGTACCTAAAACTCAAATGCTAGTCTCATTACTCGTGGAAAGTTCACTACGTTGGGTTTTATTTGGTGATTGTGGTGTTATCGGGCACAAAGCCGAGCATTGTAAGGCTGCGAAGAACCGCAGGTTTGGGTCGAGCTCTAGCCAATCCAATAATTCAAGTACAGGTGTGGACTGATCAACTTGTCGATGTGATCAAATCCCCTTAAAGACGTGTTTAAAGCTGCTTAAAGCCTCAAAGGCAATAGAGCAAGGAAAGAATAGATACCCTACACATTTAGGATATCGATTGGTAGTTACCCATTGTTTCAAGAAGGTTTACATTATCATTCCATTTTTCCTTGTATGAGGCCCTTACCTGCAATGTGGGAAGTGCAGCCTCTCTCAGTGAGGAGACAGGAGCTCTAGCTTAGATACGGTCCCTAGGTATGGGGATGGGGTAGTAAAGAGATAGTATGATATTCATCATAACATAAATAAGAGACCTTTGAGTATACTCTGGTCTCTTTGGCTATTCCTGCATAAAGCGAAGTATCTCGTCGTAAGAATCGAATGTAGCCCTTTCCAAATCGTTGGTACTAAGTTACTAACTTTTCTGGATGGCTTTCCCCTTTCGTAACTATGGATGAGCTTGTCATGCTACCATTGCATCCCCAAAAAAATGTGGAAGTCAAGTGAACAGTTGAAATCGCACTGTTAAAGTCTTTTGAAAGTAGTAAGAGATAAGTTGATATAACTAATAAGTGCTCGTGAAGTCATTAAGGGGAGCCCATACAAAGCTAACACTTAAACAGGAACCCTGATATAGATACAGTAGGATCAATTGAATTAGCAAATAGAATGTACGAAATCTTTTCAGTTTAACTGGTAATTGAATTGCTTCAATTATCGTAATTATCGAAGATCGAATCGAGGAAGGAAGTCTATAGTCGGATGAGCTTAAAGAATGGTTTGGTCTTCTTTTCGTCCTAAGGTAACAAGTACCGGGTTGGGGCAACTTTGACGCTCTTTTGTTCCACGACCGAAGGAAAGCACTAAGAGATGATGCTTCCAATGCTACTAGCGATGTGTATCGGCACGCACTTCTTTTAATATGTCGTCTTTGTTTTTCGTACCCGATCTGGGGCGGCGCAAGGGTTTTCTTTAACCCTTAGCTCGCCCGAGACTCCGAAACCTTCATCGTAGCAAGGGCTGTCTTTCCAGTCCCAAGCCGGAGCCGAGCCCGGAATAAGGTAATGATCTTCCGTTATGGAGTGTTGTTTATGTGATACGAGATGTTGAGGACTACTCCGGCTCCTTTGTGTTTAGGGGAGCTCGATAGTCGGCAATCTCGTGCTCCTTACAACAAAGCCAGAGAGCCAGTTCTTTCCAACTATCTTGGAGTTGCCCCCTATTTCGATCATGCCTATCCAGATTCTCTCGATCCAGCCGAACTTACTTCAACTCCACTCTCATCTAAGCCCGTAAAGTCCTCCCTCTCTTCTTCCTTTCCCTCTACAACCTTGCTGGGATTGCTTGATTGGGTTATCACGAGATGCAGTTCAGTTAAATAGATAACTCCATCTTTCCTGCCAGTCTGTCTAGCCCGTCTAGTAACAATATCTCCTCCCGTTCTAACAGACTGAATCGGAACGTGTCATTTCAGTGGTTTAAGCTCAAAATCTATCTGTAGAAAGATTGATCGGGGTATTTCCTTTGGGGTCATGGCTCTGATAGAAAAGGTCTGCATCCGGAAGAGGTTCCCAAAGATTGTGGAGGACTGGGTATTCGTAAAACTTGGTCTTTAGCTAAGCTCAACTGGTCTCTTTGTTGCTGAAAATAGTGAGAAACTCTTATCTAGAGTCATTAAAGCTAAATACCAGAATAGGAATAGGGTTGCAACCTCTTTTTGCAAAGGTTCTCACATCTGGAAAAGCATGGACAGGGGACTCTATGCTAGCAGTGTACAATGGAACATAGGTAGTTCCATATCCCTCTCCCTCTGGTTTGGGGACCCTTAGATCCCTTATCTTTGGTCCTCTTTCACTCGTTTTTTTGCAATTATAAAGAAGATAAGAAAAAAAGTTCTTTCTTTATAGAAATATCATATAGTGGTGGTGGTAAGATTCTTAGTGGAATTCCTTTTATAGCTCAACGAAATCTCATAATTACTTTCTAGAGAGAGTCTAACTTCGCCGGAATTGGGTTTGTGTTGAGTGTATAGTTCACCCGCTATAGTGACTTCATACGACCAGCGGATAAGCCCCCTCCCTGTACTACCTTCTTACTCGATTTCTCTACAAGACCTTCTTTCACCTACATTGGAAACTCTGACTAGAACCTGCCCCCACCCGGGACGAAGACCATAGCTGCTCTATTTTACACGCTTAACGAAGAAGGAATGTGCACTCTATATTTACCCCCTTTCACTGGGACTACTGGCGACAGACATACTGAAAATGTCCCCCTTTATACTCTATTTCCATATCCTCCTACCAGTGGCTATTTATCACGGCCGGTTCATCAAATCGAAAAAGGGCACGGCGGCTAGGCTATAAGTTAGCGGTTAGCTATGCTATAAGGGCTGCTCGCCTTTATATGGCAATGGAGCTAAGTAAGAAAAATGCTTAGGGTAGAGTTATTTCCCTCCCCCCCTCCTTAATCTAGCATTGACATTTTTCTTACCTTACTATGTTTGTTTAAAAGGAGACCAGACCGACAGCCCACCACTGGAACTTGCTTTGCTCTCGCTCGGCTCACTCCCGCCTGTCTTCTTCCACCTGTAGTAAACTTTAAGAAAAATCCTTCAGTTCACTACTGGTGGAACCTCACTGACCTTATCGGGCAGTTACTCTAAGCTGGGGCCTCCGCCAGCTTAACTTTACACCCCAGAACGCTATTTTTTGACACTTCGGCCCGTGCCTACGCCCTCCCTGTAGACTTTTTTCTCTCCCGAATAAGGATTCGAAGACCCAACTCGCTTAGGGAGATATACCTTATCCCCTTCATCCTTCTCTATCTGGATCTTCATCTTCCTTTTTAAGGATGAATTTAAGCAGCAGAAGAACGAGAATTTGAATAAAGAGGCTAGCTATCCAAAGGCTCATATCCACAGAAGAATCATGTAAAAATAAGCGATTTAGAACATATAATGCAGGGAAGAAAACGCCCCGAAGTGTGGTCTTTGATTCTGAAAGAACGGAATAGATTGTTTGGTCTTTTATTTTACTTAGTAGCCATAATAAGATGAACAAGCAAAGAATGGCAACGAGAAAGCAGATTGTTATTTTGGGGAAGGTCTCGCCTTCTTTTCTAAGAATGAAACCCAAAAAAACATTCGAGATTATATAAACCCACAATCCTAATGTTTCTCCCCGTTCTGTCTTACTGAGACACATGAAGTGAACACATCCTGCCCCCGCGGCGGATCATAGAATCACTAAAAGGAAATTAATATAGCGGAAAACTCCTGAATAAAATATATAGAAACTCGGAAGAAGGAAGAGGAGAATGAAAGAGAAGAAGACCCACATAGGAAGTTGGTTGTTTTCCTTCTTCTCTCTATAATTGAAGCCAAACAGGAATATGAGTTCTAGTACTAAGGCAATCTCCCATAGGACCATTTCCGGTGACATGAAAAAGCGACTTGTCAAAATCGTCAAAAAGAATATATAAAATTCCATGGAGATCTCCTCCGAGATAAAAAAAGAAGAAAAGAAAAAGGAACAACAGACGCAAATCACCACTAAAATGGCTATGTCCGGTTCATGCACATGATTCCCCACGAAAAGAGAAGACGAACTGAGCATAAAGGAATAGAGCGTCATGAGCTTGGAAAAGCGCGTTCTTGCTTTAAAAATAAAGTAAAAGGCGGACGCCCCACCCATGAACATAGGGATTTGTTTTATTATCCCAAGGGTCTCCGTCTGAAGTATCTCGGAGAGGATATGAATGATCAAATAGCAAAAAGAAATGAATAGAATTGCAGAAACGTATTTGATGACCATATTATTTTTTTTTACTATATGAAATCCACACTTTGACACCTAAGATTCCGTAACGAGTAGATACTTCCGCGGAAGCATAATCGATTTTCTGGTTAAATACATTACGAGATGTTTTTCCATACTTTCCGCATTCAGTTCTAGCTATTTCTGCGCCTTCAGATCGACCTGAACAACATATACGGATCCCCTCTACCCCTTTTTTCATTACTAATGGAATATCCTTTACTATTCTACTAAAAATGGAACGAAATGATCTTGTTTTCTTTCTCAGTTGAAAAGAGATGTCTTGAGCAATCAAAGAAGCACTTTGATAAACAGATTTGATCTTGACCGACTCAATTAAGGTATTAGTGTTTGTTCTATTAGACAACAAAGATCGCATTTTTATAACTTCGTTCAAATAATAGTTGTACCCGTACGGAATTCTTCTGTTTCTCGGTATGATCTCTATCATCATCTCTATTCCCTTTATCCATTCTCCTATCCTACCTAGGTCTATGAATTTCTCTATCAATTCCATTACCTTATCCTTACCCATGAGGTTCCAACATTTGATCCTTAATTTGCCTAGGAGTTTTTCCCGGGCATCCTCCAAAATAATGGGATTATACATCCCAACTCTATCCCTTGGAAATAAAAAGGTAGCACCGAAGAAAGGAAAAAGCGAGATGGTGGTTTTTGTTGTTCCCGCGAAGCGAAGATCATTCGCCAAGCGAATGAAGTGGGTCAACCTCTTTTTGGCTTCGGCCAAACACTTTTTCTCGCTGGTCGAGCTTTCTACAAAAAAAGCGATGCGAGAACGTATTCTCTTATCTAAGCTTCTTCCCTGCGCATTCGCTCCCCCCATCGTAGATGGTTCAGCCACGCCCGGTGTCACGAAATGATTGAGAACTACGACGGGGTCGAAATGAATTTTGTTCTTTCTATTCAATAAGTATTGCATTACCGAATAATTCAAGGAGGGGCGCACTGCAGGGAGGGTCCTTTTAAATAGATGACCCGCCGGGCCGTCGGAGCGGGACTTCTTGGGGAAAAAGAACTTAAAAAACTTCGTTTTTCTGAAGGAGTCGTCATTTTCTATCAGGAACGCTATGTCATTTACAACCCCGGCGTATTTCGGATGCTTGAAGGCCCCGCTGACCCGAAGTGATTTAGAAAGATTCTTCTTTATCGATGGTGATCGGTCATGGTATCCATAGCGTTGCTTCTTTTTCGGCCAAATCCTAATTTCGTTTTGCTTCCCCCCTATCGCTAGGGCGTCGAGCCTGATCGGCTCGACTCTTTTCCCTGCCCTCCGGCCTCTCACTTCGTTTCGTTCTTCTTCTGTATTGTAGCTGGAATGAAGACACCCGATCGGCCCGACTTTCCCAAATGCCCACCACCGGTCCTTCACCTTTCCGGGTCTGGATTTTGCGCGTCGTTTCAGTCGTCGTGGTCGACGGGGAAGAAAGAAATGAATGAATGTTCTTTTGGGAAAATGTATAAGAATACACCTACCGAGACGGAAGCCAAAGGTGAGTCTCGCAGGTGGACGTATCGAACCGAAATAAGATCTCAGATTTACATCTTTATACACTAATTTACCATAATAATAAATAGAGTCAATGGTGACTCCGCCGTGGGAATAGCCGCTTCTTTCTTGCTTGATAGAGGGGCTTCCATTCACCAACGCAGACAACAAGTGCTCTCCGAACCGTGCTGGATAGTCACCCATCACACGGCTCTCAAACCCAACCTGTGGTGAATCCCGGGAGACAAGGTCAAAGCGCTTGATCCTTTGCCCCATACTTTGAGATGCTTCTCCCCGCCGATCAAGCAGCGACGCTGCTCGTGATAGGCTTTGCTTTAAGCCGCTATCGTTCGGTTCGAATAAATAAGTCAAGTCCCCTCCGGTCGGTTCGCTCAGGTGGTCTTCCCTTATCTTCTCTAACGTTCAGAGTAGTTCTGGTTTAAAAAAGGAGCACCGGCCGAGCGCCCTGAATGAATAAGAAATGGACAGCAAAGGGAATCAATGATTCTTATTCAACCGAGTTGAAGTTAGCAACATGTCGATTACACACCGGAGGTTGGTAAGAACTGAGGGACAATGCCCCCCTAACCTAAGTGGGCCTACCAGCGAAACAACTGGTACTGGGTCGGGGGTGGGGGGTTGGTTTCGTGCAAGGCCTTCGCAGCAGGAAGAGGCAGTTGTCATTTGAAAGGAAAGGCCCTTTGTATAGGGTTCCAAACCTGCGCACCCTGATTCAAAATTTCTATGTTATTAGTAAAGCCTAAACTTATTGAAAACTAAAGCGCTAACGCTATAATAATTATAAAAATAGCAACCTTTCGCCTTATAAAACAAAACAAGTTTACTTACTAAAAAAAAAAGAAAGCGGCAACAAGCACCTTCTTTCTCACTTTCTCAAAGTCGCTTCTTGCTTTAGAAAGATTGCAGCGTTAGCGCTTCTTGACTAATAACATCATAGAAAGAGTCAAGGCTCCTCTCCTTTTCTACGAATCTACAACTCTCTTTACTGAGCGAGACTCCATCCGTATCCCTACTAGTGGTTTTATTGAACATTTTCCATTTTATCATTTGTTTGACAGCCTAAACTAGGCTCCATTTTAGATAGGTTTTCGGTCTTAATAAAAAAAAGGTCAGGGGCGCGTCGGAACGGTCGGTGGCTGCTTAGTCTCATCCGAGAGTCTAATCTCTTTGTACTTCTTTTTTAAAATAAAAAAGAAGGGGGTCGATTTAGGCTCCTTCCCTTCCACTGCATAGCTGCGCTAGCAGGTACTATGAGCCCTCTGTCCCACGCATCTAACCAGCTCGCGTGGTTCACCGGTTCCACCGAAAACTCTCATTTGTTGAAGCGGAGCATAGTGCGCTTTAGGCGCCGAGCGAGAAACGTCTCTTTCTTCTTTCGTTTCGGTTTATTCACTGATCTGAAACTTAGCACTAGTTTTCTTATTGATTCCAGGGGCGGCGGCTTTCTTGAATGAAGTCTATCCGAACCGAATTAGCACTTCTCAGATCAGGCTAGGCCTCTCCAGCGGAGCTGGGCGCGGGGCCCTGGATGCGCTAGTGATCGGCACATAGGGGGTGGTAGCCCGGCTTTCTCGGCCTGGTATCCTGCACCTCGCGTTCATGATATCCACATTCAACTGCGCCCCGGAGACACGGTCGAAGCACGCCCGCCCAGTGTGCTTCTTTCACGACATGCTCTGGTCCCGGGTGTCTTCAAGTGGTCTTCTAGCGTTAGAAGAAGTCGTGTCCGTCCCGGACATCTGCCTTGTACTTTGAAAGGCCTCCCAACCCAAGCTTTTTTATTCAACATATATATAGGACAAACTGAAGGAAAAGACTGACCCATTCGGTGACTTTCGAGGTCGCCCTCACTGAACCGACTTGAATCTGAACTACGATTCAGATCGAGTCTTACCGAAATCGGATTTCCTTTTCGTGCCATATGCGCTTAGACTTTATTTACTTATTCCCCTTTTTTCTTCCCGGTTTAATATTTGTTCTCGAAAGTCTTCGTTTCCGTGTAGAAGCAAACTCTTCAAATTGTTGACCAACCTTTCCTTCCATGATAGAGGCAAGAACACTCTCAGGCCAGGCCTTACTCTAACCAACCTCACACCACTCCATCTTTTACACCGATGTATCGTACTCTCTCGACCAGGTCATCATAAGAAAATACTGCGGAATCTTTCCGAAGTGAGAGAAGGAGGGAAGGCGCGCTACAACTAACATAACAGCCAGCTGAAAAACGCTAGCTAGCTAGGCTAGCGCGCAATGGCTTTCTCTGAGAGGGGCTCGCTTCTTCAAGCCCCGCCCAACCTATACAAGGTGCTGCTCGCTTTCTCTCAGCCACCGGTGGCTTATGTAGTGGTCGGCATTCCTACGTGCTCCTCTTTGCCCCCTACTTAAGAATCCAAAGGTCACCTTTGGCTGTTGTCTTGACGCTTTGGTTACGAAAGTCGTCGGGGTCTAGGTTTGTGGATGGATTTAGTCAGCGAAAGTCCCTCAAACTCAATCAATATCAACAACATGTCGTGACCGGTTAGGCTTGGTTGATTTTGTCAGAAAAGAAAGTAGGTTTCGGGGGCGGGTTCATTGATTAGTACACCTCCGGTGCTGATAAGGTCGGGACCGTGGTCGTCCGTCTCCGGTTTGCCGGCCGATAAGATCTCTGAGATTGACCAGCCAGCTGGGTTGGTTTGGCTATTCCTTTCTATTGAAAAGAAGGAGTCAGCTGTCTGCGCGAGTCATCTTCTTCTAGGCTCTGCTGGACGACACGGCATTCTCGTTTAAATAGAGGCCGGCCGCACTTGTGATGGTTCCCAAAGATCCAATATATATATGACCACTTAGGTCTACGTTGCCACGATATTGTTCTATGGAAGCGGGCGGGCTGTTAGAAGTTCGGCCCGGTTTTTTTTGTGTCGTAGGGGACCTTTTTAACGCATATTCAGTCGTACCGGCATGGCCCCACTGATTTGTTTTCGATCGGAGCATCAAGCAGCGCAACCCGGTTCTACTTGACTAAGCCCCGTGCTCGTCCAAGGAGGGAGTTTGCTTTACCCAACCCCCTTTTTGATAACAAGGCAGAAACCCCCGACATTAGTTTCGAATGAAGAATAAAGAGTGCCCTGCCCCAGCAAGCACCTACTCTTATCAAAATGAAAAGCGTGACTTTACTAAACAAGCAAGAAAGGCTCTTTACTAATAACATAGAATCCCGCTTGTTGCTTTCTCCGCATGCTTGAGCGCATTAATAGAATACATATATATATATATAAAATAAAAGGCTTTACTTGAGTTTTCAATAAGGTAGGTTTCTTACTTAGTGCTTGTGCTAAGGAGCGCTAACGAGCAAGAAAGGGCCCCTTACTCTAAGATAGGCTAAGGTTTGAAGACGCTCGACCAACAACGTAAAGGAAGGGGTGATGTTAGAGTAAGGAGTTTAGGCTTTCGCGCAGCTCAATCCCTTGCTTTGTTCTATAGTAAGGGACCTTTTCAATAAGGCTCGCGTAGGGGCGCTCACGTTTTTTGGCTTACCTAAAATCTTCGATTTTTAAGTTGGTAAAGACCCATCCCTTGTTTCAGTCAGAATGAGTCCCCGGGACCCCGGGACATTGGCTTCCGCCAACAGTGGACTATTAAGGATCGCATCCCGCGCATATTCTACATTATAGCCAGCAACTGATTCAGCTTCCGCTTCTGGGAGATCAAACGGAGCTCGATTTGTTTCTGCTAGACGAGAAATGAAGAACATAACCAATACAGGGAACAAGGGAATACCGGACCATATCTGCTTTTGCGCCATGACAATCTCACTCGAATTACGGGGACCTACACATATTAGTACAGTAGACCGGGGTACCCGGCCAGAACCACACGTGCAAGTTTCCCTGCATGTGGCTCGTCCGCGCTTTCCGAGGCGCAGCCTGTGACTCAGCATGGGTTCCAGGGAAGGGGGCGTCACACTTTCGTGTTTAGAGCATTGTCCGAGTGAATAGGCAGCGCCTACCAAGCAAAGCTTTCTTGAGGAGGCTGGGCTGGTTCCCTTTCGGCGCCCGCATTTTCTTTCTATTTTGGGGCAAGGCAAGCCCCGGGAAAGTATAGGTTGGCTCCCAGCTCCATCTCGGCCGGCATCCAGCTCTCGAGGGGGTGGAGTCCTGGAGCGAACTACTCATTGCTGTCTTGCCCCAACCCAAGGCCGTTAAGGTTGGTGAGGAGCATTGTTTTTAGGGGGGGAAGCGTGGTTGACAAGCCACTTCGAGGAAGCGACTGGAGTGCTTTCATCAAATGATGCATATCATATGGGCTGAGCCATTCCCATCCAAAGTGGTGGCCCGATTCGGCCTGGCCTGGTCGGGAAGAGATTCACATAGAGACTTTTGCTATCCGGGAATCTCTTTCTATGTTAGCTAGCGGGGGCGGGCTTTCCTATGATAGTCCCGCTGCGGCCTCTGTTGGTGGGCCGTCACGTCTCATCTTGACTTGGCTATACTTGTATGTAGCCAGCCATGTTAGCTTCACATGAGAGCCCTTTTTTGAAAGGCTAAAAAAAGGCACTCATCAGTCAGCCCCTCCCCTTTCCTATTCAGCTTTGCCGCCTATTAAGAGAATAGGTCCCGTTCAGCCCGCCTTTATTCATCTATACCAGCTGCCACGCACGACCCAATAGGAACGATTTAAGCGCCCCTCTCTAGATAAGAAGCAGAACGCGCCATCACCTACAGCCCTTTCCTCTGCCGGGGACTTCCACGAAATGAAAACGGGCGGCATCGTCGTATGCTCGACATTGGTTGCCCTGGTCCCGGAGCACTCCTATGGCCGATCTGTCACCCAACCCACTAAAAAACAAATAGGCTTGACCCCGTCCCGTTTGGCCTTATGGCATGGCTTAGTCAGTTATTCTCGCAGTTCAGATAAGATTCGGACCGCCACTTCTCTGAAAGCATGGTTCTTGCCTTCCTCTTTCCTCCCCCCTTGGAGCTCGTCCATTCGTTGGGTGATCCCTTGCTCTCACGTTCGAGTGTTTGCTCGTCGTTTAGGCCGGTGAGTGAGAATTCTGCTCATTGCAGTCACCTCCGGGGTTCTTCGCACCTGGATAGTACCAGGACCCTTGTGCCCCGGCCCTTGATCAGATAAATCCGCCCGTCCTATGACCAAAAACGAAAAATGAGCCTTGCGACGAGACGCGGACATTCCCCATGCTGCGGTTCCCTCCGGTCCGTTCCCGGGTTGGGTTAGGGGAACATCCGAGCGATTGCCTTCGCGGATCCAAACGCGCTCACAAGGCGCACAATAAGAATAAGACCAATAGAGACTTCATAAGAGACCATTTGAGCTGCAGATCGTAATGCTCCTAGAAAGGCATATTTCGAATATAGAGGAGTTAAAGTTCCCAACAATCAACGAATGGATCATAACCTTCTTTGAACCGTACGAGCGCGTCCTCTGTCACCCCCCCACCGCGCTTACGGCTCTATACCCCAACCCAACTTGCTCTGGCCCCTTACCTTAAGCCTCCCTTTCTATTCCTCGGTAAGCGGCATGATGAACCAAAAGGGGAGCATGAGGGGGGGGGGGGCGGTATCCGCTTTTGACTGATAGAAAGCATCTATCTTTTGTCCCTCCTGACCGAACCCGAAAAGAATCACTTTATGCCACTTTGTACACTTTAGTGTAGGCACCTTCTTGAAACGTGCCAAGCTGTGGAAGAGAGGTGCCAGGGGAATCAATGCTCTCAGCTGAAACAGGGCTTGAAGCCTTCGAAAAACCTTTCTGCTCTTTTCTTCCTATCGAGTGGCGTCAACCGGACTTCAAAATGGAATAGCTGATCGAGCTCTTTGGTACGCGGCTTTTAAATTGAGCTGTTCTTGCTACTCCCATAAACTAAATAAATTGGGTGGGTAGGATAAGGACTATTATCATACAGCTCTTTTTCTTGCTCTTCCGGTGCCCTTTTATTATATTATATCTTGGCTCGTTGCGCCTGTTTGACCAATGAGAGTCCAGACTGGAGCTCATCTGATTCATTCTTCCGTTTACTCATTCGTCAGTATCGTCAAAAGCAGCTGAACTCAATCCCGATGGCTACCATTACAGTGTCGATTGGCATTCCGCTTCTAAAAAGTTTAGATATACAAAAGATGTGACCATGATTCTATCTTGGTGAGAGTGGCGTGACTTGAAGCTGCACGGAGACCATTTCCTTTTCTTGCTCTCGTGCTGGATGTCATCTCGGCATATCGGTCGGTTTAAGATGAATCCGGGGGAGGGAGAAATCCTCCATTGGCCGTTGACCTTTGATTCTCTTCTCTGAACTTAACTTAGGCTAAGATTGAGTTGAATCCGCCTCTCTTCCTCCTCAGCTCGAGTTTCTGTTGCTCTTGAAGCCCTTTCTTTCCGGCTTCCTTGAGTCAGGTCGGTAGCTAGTCTAGTAAAATAGCCTTTCTTCTCTTCCCTTAACTTAATAGGGGTTGCTCCTTCTTCTCGTCCACTCGGGAATGAAGCCTTACCCTTCGCTACTAACCTGTTAAATGGAGTTGAGCTGGCTACAAAATCCATTGCTTCAGTGATGGTTGCTTCCTCAAATCAAAGATGGGTGGCAGGGTCTTGAGAAAGAGTCCACTGCTGTCCAGTCATAGTCAGTAGGAGCTGCTCCGGCTCAGCTCGATCCAATTTCAAAATGGCACTCCGGCCTTGTAGTACCTCGCTATCCTCTGTTGGTAAGTAGCCATTCTGAACTGAGCTTGCTTTCTTAACTCTAAAATTAGGTCGAAGTTGGTCCTCAACTCTTCTTCGTTGGAACCCAAATTTGGAAAAGTTCTGTTAGGTTCTTAGTAGCAGTCGGCGACCTTTTCTTCTTTTACTTCACATAGCTTTTCGTCTCCTTGATAGCTGGAAGTTCTCCAAAAGTATGAAAAGCTGGAGGACTTTGTACCAGCCATTCCAGTGTGGTTGAATTTTGTTCAACAGCCCAAGGAATGTTCGCCTTTGTTATGTTATTTCCACTGCTTGAAGTGATTGTTACGACCACGAAGAAACGACGAATCCCAACTACGGATATATAAGAGCCAAAACTACTAAGGGCATTCCATCCAGCGTAAGCATCTGGATAATCTGGAATGCGACGTGGCATACCCGAAAGCCCTAAGAAATGCATGGGAAAGAGGGTCAGATTCACCCCGAAAAAAGTGATCCAAAAATGGATTTGACCTAAAGTTTCAGGGTATGTCCGACCAAAGATTTTACCCACCCAATAGTGAAATCCTGCAAATAAAGCAAAAACGGCTCCCATAGAAAGTACATAATGGAAATGTGCTACCACATAATAAGTATCATGTAGAGCAATGTCTAGCCCAGAATTAGCCGGGACTATTCCAGTGAGTCCTCCTATGGTGAATAAAAAGATGAACCCTACAGCAAATAACATGGGTGTTTTGTATTGTATCGAGCCCCCCCACATGGTAGCGATCCAACTAAAGATTTTGATTCCTGTGGGGACAGCTATGATCATGGTAGCTGCGGTGAAGTAGGCACGGGTATCAACGTCTAAGCCCACAGTAAACATATGATGAGCCCAAACAAGAAATCCAAGAACACCTATACTGATCATGGCATAAACCATGCCTAGATACCCGAAGACCGGTTTTCCCGAAAAAGTCGAAACGATATGACTTATGATACCGGATCCAGGCAGAATGGGAATATACACCTCTGGATGACCGAAGAACCGAAAGAGATGCTGGTATAATATGGGGTCCCCCCCTCCTGCGGGATCAGAAAAGGTTGTATTAAAGTTTCGATCGGTTAATAACATTGTAATAGCCCCTGCCAGTACCGGAAGTGATAATAAGAGTGGGAATGCTGTTACTGGAACGGACCACACAAATAGGGGTGATCTATGCATAGTCATTCCAGGTCCACGCATGTTGGAGATAGTTGTTATAAAATTTATAGAACCTAAAATGGATGAAACACCAGATAGATGAAGACTAGAAATTGCTGAATCAACTGCTCCTCCAGAATGGCTGGTAATACCACTTAAGGGCGGATAGACCGTCCACCCAGTGCCGCTACCCACTTCTACTAAGGCTGAGCTTAATAGGAGCAAGAGACTTGGTGGCAACAACCAGAATAAAATATTATTTAATCGTGGAAATGCCATGTCAGGTGCACCTATCAGAATCGGAACAGACCAATTACCAGATCCACCTATCATCGCCGGCATAACCATAAAAAAGATCATTAAAAAAGCGTGAGCCGTTATTAAAACATTATAAAGTTGATGATTCCCACCAAGAATTTGATCGCCGGGTCGTGCTAATTCCATACGAATCAATACTGAGAAGCATGTGCCCATCACTCCAGCAATGGCACCGAAGATGAGATATAGAGTCCCTATATCCTTGTGGTTGGTGGAGAACAGCCATCGGACCGGATTTGTCATAAAATGGAGAATCTTTCGTTTCCTTCCTTATCAGAGAGGGGCCCCTTCTTAGCTTAGGGAGCGGGGCTTTTTTCTTGAAAAAGGGGGAGTGAGAGGGTAAGGAAAGAGGGGTGGGGAAGGCACTAAAAAAAAAGGGAAAGCCCTCACTTTATTGATGGGAAATTTGGATCCCCTTTTCCTCTCAACCCCTCCCCCCAGGTTCAGGAGAGGGTCAACGCAAGGATCTTACTTCGAAGCAATCTCTGGAGTTTTCCCTTATCCGAACGGGTCTTGCAAGAAAAGATGATTTCATATTGAGCTCCAAATATACGCTATTGGGATAGGATGGTTCCCACTAGCTCTCCCCCCTAAGAACCGCACGTGCGAGTTCCCCCGCATACGGCTCAAGTGGCGAAGGTTTGAAGACGCTCGGCCAACAACGTAAAGGAAGGGGGCGCGAAAGCCTACTTTAGAGAAAGGCTAACGACGCGCATCCGCTGGGAGAGGAACGAATCCTTCGCACTTGGTAAGCGCTTCGCTGTAGCCAAGCTTACAGCTAGCCTATCGCCTAGAGCCAAGCTTCGACCGCGACTGCTCGTCGCTTCTGGGCGCCTTATTCCGTCACCCGAGATCCAAGTCAGCACCGGCAAAGATCTCTTGATTCCTCCCTTACTATTATCACATGCGGGCTGCGACAAGCTACCTGTCGCCTATCTCACCCCCTTTCTTTTCTTATTGCGAGACCTAGATCATTTACTGTCTGGCGATAAAGAAGAGAGGCCAGGCCACATTCTCGTCGGCGATACAAACATCGTCTCCAAGAATGGCATACCTAGTAAAGCGCTGTCCTGGGTACACCTTTTCTGCACAATAAAACATCACTAAGTGATGTGTTAAAGTGAAGAGAGGCCAAGAAGACAGAAAGCCAAGAGGTTGTCCTACTCTAAAGAATACGACACCTCGAACTGAGCGAAGAAAGGTACTTCAAAGATAGATCTGCTGAAGATTGCATCTAAACAATCTCCAACAGACTTACCAAAGAAAGTTCTAATAAGGTTAGTCTTCAGACTTAGGGGCCACCTATCGGTGGCAGACTTCAAGTCAAAAGAATAAACCTTACTGAAACCTTTTCATCTATCCAACGAACGGTCGGAGCTGATTCAAAGTTCCATCCATTGGAATAGACCGAAGCGATGAGGAAATCATGAAGAGGCTTCAATACCCTTTGATTCACAAAGTTACCTATGGCGAATATCCGTCTCTTACCAGCGCCAGCCTCGGTAGATTGCGATAGTCTACCAGGGGAGCCTGAGTCAATAGACTCACCGAAGTGTCTAGACCCGAAAGAGAGTTGATGGTACTCTCAGCGGTCTCTGTAGACTATGGAGATATCTCTTCATTCTTTTGGTTAGAAGGGTCTCGGATAAAGGGGACCTTAGAGGAAACCCTGCATCATAGTCACAATGGCTATTGATGTACAAACCAAACAATTTCATGACGCAGATGGTAGGGTAGAATATTCCTCCACGCGTCTTTTCACCTTTACGGCCTCCACGAAGGTCTCGCTTTCCAGGCTCCCAACGTACCCCTTGACACAAGGGAGTTGAGAGAAAACTAGGAAAGTACCTTAGGATCAGGTCTTTAGATAAAGCGACAATATCATTTCTTAATTGAGACTGTCTTGGCAGACCGGTGGAAGGGGTTACTATCGATTTCAATATCGATCTGTCAATCCGTTTCGCCAGGCGAAGAGCCCGACAAAGACTAAAGAGATATATGAACCCATACATAAGTCGGCCTTCAGATCCTTCTTCATAATCATTTTGTGATGGAAGGAAGGTATAATGGTATCCTGACCTCGTCAGAGACACTGGCACAGGTAATAAACTGTGCGACTTACTGACCCCTGCATACGCTTGCTTACAGCAAGTTGCTGTTTGTTTTTCTTAGAAAGCAGTAAACAGAGGGCTAGATCGTCGGTTTAACTGAATTACCTGTTTGGCAACGAGGTATGCTCCTATACAGAGTTCCTTGGTCAGACCGCCGGTAGCTATTATTAGTATTATCTTTTGATAGATACTAATAGCCCAAGATTTTCAAAAATCTTGTGCCATTTGATGGTCTTAAGATACAACAGTTTGTCAAACAAATACCTGGAAGAATTCTCATGTCTTTCCTTATCAGGTTTGGGTACCTGATGCAGAAGTCAGTCATTGGACTAACCTCCACTGGGACCAGATCACCGCCCTCAAATGTCAATACTAAAGTATAAGGCATTTGCGAATCCAACCGGATTCATTTGACAAACTGGTGTATCTTAATAAACACCAAAACTCGCCTAAACGACTTAATGTCGCATCAGTCGTGGGGGGGCACCTAGTTAACCAAACCAAACAAATGGGACTCCATGCGTCGTGGAGTGAGGTTAAACAACCAAATGTTGAGATAGAAGACCCAGATCTCTCCGGATCTGTATCTCGCTACCGATTGTTCGCCTCATGGACAGTCGGCACCCTTTCTGGCAATCCGACCGCAAGGGGTGATTCATCCCTTACTTACACCAACTGGGTTTCAAAACCCAGTCGATGCCACCCCCTTTCTTATTATTAGTAAGATAGGTTGCCCCTTTCCCCTCTCTCTAAGAAGAAGGTAAGCATCCCTCACTGCCGATCGCCTTCCCTTTAAGTGAGAAGGGGGTGAGCCTTCGCTTTTTGGATCGTCTTCTGCCCAATGTCAATGTGGTACCCTCCCTTTTTTGGTTCCCATTGGGTTTACCTTGTTTACAGGTCGACCCCATGGCAGCAAGAAAAAAAGGCGATCTTGTGCTATACTCCGGTGATCTCTTTCCTACCGAGGCACGCAAACCCCCATCGTGTCCCAGATCACACACATTCCGTAAATCGAAAGGGGAAGCCTACTCATCCATCAGCTCCTCTCGTAGATCGGTGCGGTTTTACGAAGCGTCTAAGCACAGTTCACTCGCGTTGATCAATCAAGAGCTTTGCCGCCACTCCTTAAGGTTACCTGTTTATCATACACTTCTTGCATTGTTTCCCACGCTTCATACCCCCTCTTCTTAAGGTAAGGTAAAGGGCCAGGCATGGTGGGGTAGGAGCATTCTGCCGGCAATCTTTTTGGCTTGACCAAGAAGTCTTATGTCCTCCGAGTCGCACGGCGTTTTAACCGAAAGAACTTCTTTCGCAATTCATGCTTTTCTGTTTTTATGACCAGAAATTGTTTCTTGATTTCCATTTCAAATTGTTCTCTGGACTTTTTATCAATATGAGGTGATCGTAACACAGTATATAAGACTCGTGATTCAGGCAATCCAATCTTCCGTGTGTAAGGCCCAAAATGGTTTTCCAAAAATGGGTGATCAAAAGATCGAATCACTATGCGTATCTTGGTGGTCGTTACTTTTGGTGTTCTTTCTTTTTGGCTGACTCCTCTTCCTGTTCTATTGATCAGAAGCATCCAGCAGCGCCGCGCCAGTAGAAAGAGTTAAGCTACTAAGCTAGGCTGCTGTTGGGGAACTCGGTAGAAGCGATTTTCCGCTTCCGCCTCTCTAGGCTTCACAATGGCTCCCCCCTATATAGATAGAATTCAAAATGAGTCTTCTCCCCTCCACTATAATTAATATAATACGAAAGGCATTTTCAATTCTGAAGGATTAGCCTTTTGTTTGAGCAGGGGGCTTCGAGTCCTGTGTTGACAAAGATCAGATAGGATCCTGCTGTGATCCTCGATCTCTTCCTGAATATTGATCAACGTTCTATCGATAATTCAATTCAAGATCGAGTCGAGGGAGAATGCTGCTTTAAAAAGAAACTTATCCAGAGAAAAAAAATTCCATGAATTAGGAGACCTAATCCCCCAATCCATCTCTCATTAGCGAAAGCTACCTAGTTTTGCGGAAGCCCTCCTTACCTTATGGAGCAGTATAGCACGGTGCTCTTTTTTAGTGTCTTTATCTATATTCGCTGAACACTTCCAATACCTCACCACACCGATTTCACAGCTCGATTAGAGCTGCTCTACTTTCTTCGCAGCTTTCGAGCCTTATCTTGTCTTGCTTGCTCTTCTTTTTTTAAAGAAATTGCTTGAGCGGCTTTCAAAGAAAATCTTACCTTTAGCATAGCAACGGCAGGAGTCTTTCTTAGTGCAATACCTTCAACAACCCTTAAAGCGTGCGGGCGGCCCTAGCATACAGAAAAGAAAGAAGTAGTCCTATTCGAAAACGAAAATGAAGTCCTAGTAGGTGCGATATTGAAGGCCTTGGAGGGCTTACTTAGTGCTTGTGCTAAGGAGTTAAGGGCTAAGGGCTGGAGCGTAGGAAGCATTGGCTATCAGAACCCCCGGAGGGAACTCAAACCTTTCTTGCAAAGCAGCTTCATGAGAAAGAAGTGCAGCAAGCACTTTTTGAGAAAGAAGTTGCATATATTATTTACATTGTATTGGATCCGCTCTTCTGTTAGCATGAACATGAATTAGATTCTATTCGTCTTATTTATTCTTAAGACCACCAAGCTCTCTCGAATGAGTTCTATTTTTTCTGCTTTCGAGATACACTGGGGGCAAAATTTCCTCCTAACTAATAAGTTAAACTTTGTGCCTAGATCGTCCTGAAGACGGATGCGACGGGAGGAAGTGGCATTTGGAAGTGTTGCTGACTTAACATTTAGGTTTCGGCATAACAAAGCTTGCACTGTCTTTTCGCACTTAGGCGCACAGCGTGCCATTGGTAATGATTCTACTACGGTCCCACAAATTCGCAAACTGATCCTAAGTAATCGTTGTTGTTCATTAGATTCCGGAGGAACTACTTCGTTAGGATGGGGGAATTGCTGCGATTCTTCCTGAATAGCCTGGATTCTCCCGTCGAGAGTCACTTTGAAAGTCTTACCTAAACTCTTCCGACTGAATATGATGAAGCCTATAAAACAACGAGCTACTATCATTTCTTCATTATAGATTGAGATCTTCTTTGAACTAAATGCACAAATAGATGGAATAGCAGCAAATAGCATCTTTCTAGCTTGCATATTCGTGGAACTCAATCTCATTTAGAAAGGTTCTCTCTATCTTTCAGCAACTGAACGGGAAGTGGTTTAGGAAAGGACTTTAGAATCAATCGGATGCGCTCGCCCAGCGAGAAAGGCCCTGACCCTACCAACCAAGTCAAAATCAAAAAGAAAGAAGAGAACGAAAGGAGAAAAGAGAACTTCGTATTTTTGTAATTCTCTAGGAGTCATGTTTAACCTTGAATGCTATTAATAAATTCTACAGCAATAGTCCCTCGGACTCGGAAAGTTATAACGAAAATGGCTAACCCAATAGCTGATTCCGCAGCAGCCACCGTTGAAACCAATGAAGCAAATGATTGACCCATCATATCATCCGAAGAAACGGAAAATACCAAAAAGTTCGAATTCACAGCTAATAACATTGATTCAATTGGCATTGACATAATAGGAATATTTCGTCTATTAAGGAGAATTCCCCGAATACCTAAAATAGAGATGATCATAGAAAAAGTAAAATATTTGATAGGATCCGTTTCGGAAACGTGGAATGGTTGAGAAATTCAAATGTTAGAACTCCAGGATCTATCTAAGCGACTCTACTAGAAGAGGGCATAGTTTCTAAAATTAATAAAGTCATAGACCTCTTCTCCTCATCATATTAAAGGGGCGCTGCTCTGTATGAGGCTCGTACTGCGGAGCAAGCGAAGAATAAGGGCGCGCGTTAGCACTCCTGCAAGAGGCCTTACTCAACAAGCGCACCTTTATTAGTAAGGTTGCCTGTTTCCACTCATTGAGGATTCTATCTACAAAAGAAGGTCAACGGAGGATACTCAAGTAGCTCTCACTGACACCATCTACGAGAAGGTGAGGTCGTCTTTCTTTCCGGCCGCTATACGGTTCGCCTTAAAGCCTTAAAGACGGAGAAAGGGAGGAGCTGTTATCTATGTAATTACGGTCTTTGTTGGCCGGTCGAGCACTCTCTTTTCTTTGCTTTGTCCAATAGAGTCCTACCAAACAAGACTGACTTCTGACCAACCCGCGAGGGGTTGTGAAGTTGGACCAGGTACGAAGAATGAATCTATATCTGTGTACGGTACGGAAGTAGCTGGCCGGCGGCCGCTCAACTGTTCGAGCGCAATACAGTGGTGGTTGGTTCCGATTCGACAAGGGTAGAATGCCTGGTCGAGGGTCCAGTACAGTAGGTAGCAGGCGTGTTCGTTTTGGCTCCCGAGCGAGAACGAGAAATAGGCGCTGCACCATTCTTGCTGCTATGTACGTGAACCTTGACTTGAGAGATTCATCCAATGGAACCCACACTAAAAGGAGGACCACACGGGGCTCGACGAAACAGAAAATAGAAGCATTAAGAAACTTCTTGGGGTTAGCAGTAAAAGAAAGAGCCCGGCATTCATTCATTTCTTCATTCATATTCATAGTTTAGTCTACTAAAATGAAAGAGGGACCAGCCTCATCGTGGTAATTATCGGACATCTCAGATCGTTCACCTCTAATGTGACACGTTCCCTCCCAGTTATATGATCAACGGGATCTGAAAGGCTACCAGATTTTTCTCTTTGGAAACAATTTTAACTAAAAGCTGGTTTAGTATGGGAGTTTTAGCATTTCTTTTACGTAATTTTTCATTGTACCTAGGAATGATTTAGTGTTTGTCGCTGACAATCTAATGGAAAGCGTCATGTGCTGTATTTGGATTCTTCTAAGGAATTGTGAAATGCTCGGGGGGGCGCGTTCTTGGTGGCAGCAGTGCGATAAAAGCCGGGTCCCGGAAAAAGGTAAGATTACAGTCAAGGAAATCGCGAAGAGAGAGAGGATTCTGGGACGACCCGCCGACTCTATTTCTGGCATAAGTAACAAAAGCTGAATTCATAAAGTCAGAACCATAAATAGAAAGTGCTTTGAACAAGGTAGCAAAGAAAAAAGGGTCTAGCAATCTAGGTGCCTAGCCTTCTATGATTGGCTTTCGAACTTCTTCTTATTCTAAGCTAAGTAAATTCTAGTTTTGAACAGGACATTCTGTTCACACCACACCACACTCTGTCAAGCAAGAAAAGGGGCTAAGTAATGTCGAAATTTCTTTCCATAGGTTTTGCCTTTTGGTCCCTTTCAAATTGGGCCCAGGCCCGCTAGATCTTCGAGTGCAAAATGGATGTCGCTGTTAAGACAACTTTTCGATGTGATTGACCACACCAGATTTCATGCAACTGTGGCTTCTCATGAACGTTTTCATTTTCGGGGGTTGTAAAGTCTAGGTCTTGTGTTCCGGGGAAATTTATTGTATTAGTGGGTCGGTCATTAAACAAATTGAAATTGAAGGAGATGACGGTACGGCTATCTGATATCAGTCTTCACCAAAGCGAATGAAGAACAAAATCTTCCGTCCTGACAGATAAGGATATCCTTTATGTTCTGCTCCTAGGGAAGGCGGGGGCTCAAAAGTTTAGCGTACATAGTACTTAGGATCCCATCCGATTTTAAGATCTTTCGGGAATTCCTCTCTGAACTTGCCCCTTTTCTTTCATTAAAGACCTCTTGCTTCACTCCTTTGGACTTGGCAGTGCTTTTATATAGAAATAGAGTAGATCAGACCTTACTAACTAATAGAAAAATGATGATGTGAATTCTCGGGAGGCAAAAGAGAACAAAAAGACGGAGATAAGATCGGATCTGTCAACTATGAGATATCCTTCTTCCAAAGAGATAGGTAGGCCCGACAACACTTTCTATTCGATTTGTAGCAGCTTAGGGGATATAGGAATTTTATTTGTCTTTCATTTCGATCCCTTGATCCAACCTTCGGCTTTCTCTATTCCTGACTAGAGTTAGAGTGAGTCCTTTACCTTTCCCTTATAGTAATGGCCAACCCTTAGCTTTAACGACTTCTTATTATATGAAATCTTATTATAAGAAAGATTTAAGAAGGCCTTTCTTTTAGTGAAAAACGGATAGTGCAGGATCATTTATCGCCCTATGCGCTTTCTTCGCTCTCATCCCTTGTGCAAGAATCTTACATAAGATACTCCTTCGGACCTGGAAAAACCTCCGAGGGTTTAGAATGAGGTGGCGGACTAATGTCCTTAACTCTTTCAAATGCCCACAACCACAACTGCAGCAACCAGAAGGGACCATGTAACTTTACTACTTGTTCCTGCCCTTTCATCACCGCCATGTTATAAGTTTTCAATCCAATGGCAGTCACAGTGGAAGCCCAGCATATGCTCCTTTCGATGTTAGAGTAAGGGGGCAAATGATTGGCCATTTTTAGATACCATCCTTGGTTTAGAGGTTGGAGCCACAATCACATAGGTTCCCAGAAAATACCAAAAAAATGCTAACCTGGCATTCCTATCTGTCCTCTTTCTTCAGCATCTCTAGCGTCTTTTCATCTCGATCTGATACTCTCTTTGGCAACTCCGCCCCTGTAATAAAGGGACTGAACCTCCATTTTGCATTTTCCTCGTAATGCTAAGATAGAAAGAGCTTTAACAACCAGCGCAAAAAAGAAGATTAGAAGGAACTTAAAAACTAGCAGGGAATACCTTCCTGCTCCACAACTGGGAAGCACTAACTACGTTCCGTAGCCTTATTTCGGGCAGGGCATTTCCTTGCTCCACTTCGTCTAACAGCAAGATCCGCTACCAAAATCCATTAAAGCACCCAGGCGCCTATCCTAGCTTTAATCCAATAGCTTTGCTATAGTAGTAGAAGGGGCTCTCTAAAGGGCAGGGCTTTCATAGAGTTACTTACTCACAAGCATTATAAGAAGAGCGAAGCTAGTCTACTAACTTATGTTATTAGCGTAAAGTAAAGAACTAATAAACTAAAAGACTGTCCCCCCGGCTTGCTGCTCGAAGGCCCTTATTGTGCTAGCTTATTACAGTACTGGAATGGAATAAGGCTAGTACAATCGGGTCATCCGGGCATTCTTTGCTTCCTGTATTGATAATGCTTTCTTGACAGTCGAGAGGAACCTTTTCGTACACGGTGCGTGTGTAAAAGCATGGTTGGAGTTAGACAGACTTTATTCAGCTTGAATGCAGGGTTACTGGTTAGATCCAGATCAGATTTCATATCAGATCTTTCCGGGACGTTTATGCCATTACTGGAACAAATCCCCGGATTAGGATTCTCTAACGCAATTGCCTTCCATGCAAGCAAAGCTGTTTAGTGACTTTTTTTTGTGCTTTATTTAGTTTTTCGTATCAGTTAAGTTTCTGGTCTGTGCCTGAGGCCTGGACCTGAAAGAATTGAATTTAATGGCGGGGGGAGAAACGGAAGCAGGTACGAATAGAAGAAGGCCCAGAATAGCCAAGCCAAAGGGGTCCCATTAAGTGGTCCAATCAGTCTAATGCGTAATGTCCGGTATCGGGAGTCTTTTAGTAATCCACAGATTAGGAACCGAGTGGGGAAGTGAGCTCTACTCTAAACTCTAAAGGCAGCTCTGCCACCTAGGGGATAGGAAACCTATTCCTTTTAGTCCGATTCGATTCGCTTGCCTCGAAGACTGGCATTAGGCCCCTACTGATGATAGGATTGATTCGAAGCAAAGTCAATGGTCCCTTCTCCGCTACGGGAGATGCTAGAAGAAGATAAGCCCTTGGGGGCTATTACTTACTATTACACAGGCTAGCAGACAACCGGAAAGCTAAGCTATTCCCTTGCAACAACCAAAAAGCAGTAAGCCTTCCTTCCAACAAGGGTCGGTTTTGGAATGCTTACGGATATGGATGATAGTAGGGATCCCAGGTAGGAGAGCCAGCCAGGCCAGGAGAAAGAGGTAGTCTTTGACTACCCTTCTTTTGGGAGTCGAGTCCTGTTGAGTAGGGGCTTAGGCTGTGAAGGAGGGCTTCTTTTGGTTTAGATTCTAGCCGCTTTCGGGATCTTTGACAGAACGATAATGAATATGACGGGAGGAAACGAGACAGTTAACCAAGGGCCGAACAGGGGTGATGCCGGATCCTATTCAACAGAGAATTCTGAAGCTGACTCGGGTAGTTGGCGACAGTACCTCAACTTATCATCAGATAAAGAGGAAAATGCCGACCCCTCTAATGCCTTTCCGATTCAATCTTTAGCTGGCATCAGCCTTTGTCCGAGAAAAGGTAAAGCGTTAATTGTAAGCCCCAACGAGAAAGGTAGTTGACTTGAGTAAGGGAAAGGTGAATGAGTTTACTTGCTTGCTTAAAGGAATTTACTTCCCAACCGGCTAATGCTTCTAGAAAGGGTCTACGGGGAACCTTCTTCTCTTATGGAATTTATTACGTTAACAGTTCTTACAAAACGGAACACTCGAACGAGGAATAAAACTTCCTTTCTTCACTTATTATCTATTTTCACTTCTGAACCCTTCTTTTTTGGTCGAGTTACTCCGTATTCCCTCACCCGATCGCTCTATATTTTTACATATACCCTCTTTGGTCGAGAATACAGAATATTCATTCTCCCGAACTGAGGAAAGGAGCGGAGTTGAAGCTTGAGCGGTACTCCTTCTCTTTAAAACTAACTTCTTAAGGTTCGGAGATGCTCGCCCGTCTACCGGGATAGGAGAAAGAGAAGATCTCGACTAGGAGTCAGAGGGAATCTCTAGCGGATCTTTTCTAAGCCAGGAAGATGCCTCTGCTGAAGTAGCAAGTATTGGGGTTTCAAACTGAGATTTTACTTTCTAGTAAAAAGGGGTTTACCAGATCGAAAGAATCCTGTAGCAAACGGGATTGATTCCACTTCCTATTCAAGTGAACCTGCCTTTGTTTTTGTACATAGAAGAAATAAATGCCACATCTGCTCCCAATTCTATTGAAGGCCAGGCAGGCTTGTTGTCTTGTTAACGGAAAGCAACCTATCTTAAAGCGTTCGTGCCCAATACCTATTGGTCACTTCACTCTCTGTAAGAGGTATAAGAGTGATTGTTTAAGGAATTAGCGGTAGGTAGCACAGAAAACCGGACTCACCAAGGCCTTCTCATTCATGGAATGGGCAGTAGAGGATTGTTTTTCCCCCGTTTTCTAGCGGTATGATTACGATGCGTGCTCCGAATGGAAGAGGGTTCCCGGAGCAGTGAGCTTAGTACCGAAGCCTTTAATTGACGGCTGCTAAGGAGGCAGTCTTGGTCGACCATCCTGAGTGTGACACTTCATTCCCGGCTTTGGTTTCGACCACATAAGATTGGGCTTCCAATTTCATAGGCGCTGATAACTCTGGTCTGAACACCATCGGGGCTAGAAAACCTTTACCACGAGTGGCTTGCCATAGAGGCTGGAGTTGTCTGCTTTGTGTATCGACTTGTCTTGATCCGCTGAGTTTCCTTCCAAAAGTCGATTACCATTCTGACTATATCAGCCGTCTTTGGGTCCCCGAAAGTGAATTCCCACTTTCTTAGACCATGCGTCATGGGGATGATGAACTCTAATGACCCCAACCCCAGCTGCCGCCGAAGCATTGCTGGTGCATAACTGATGCCGCCCCATAGCCCTAATAATAATATGACCCAGGGGTAATCCCCGCAACGGTACAGGACTTTTGGGCGTAACGTAACATTCTTTTGCTTCTCATACGATATTTCTAGTTAGATGAAAACGGCGCCCCTAAAGGCGATGTCATTTATGAATTTATTAAATATTAAACTTCCCCGGCTTCACCCTTGGCCTTTGTCCCGAAGAATCACTACCAGCTCTTTTCCCTGCGCTTGCAAAGTCAGCATCATACCTGGCTTAGGGTTCCTGTAGCTCGAGAGAGGTGAGAGTGTAGCGTGGTCCCTGCCTAATTTCTTATTCTTTACTTGCCTACCTCAAACCAACCAACAAAGCCAGTGTAGTGATCCCAGTCATCTATGTCTGAGTTCGAACATTCTTCAGAGAAAAGAACTTCCTAATGTGCCTGAATTTGACTTGCTTGCTTTCACACTTCTTCCTTCTCCAGCTTTAAGGGCTATTCTTCGCATAGAGCAAGAAAGATGTTTCTGTCATTCGAAGAGCTAAAGTAAAGTTCCTCACAAGGCTATACTCGAAAAGTAAGTAGAAGGCTTAGGCAAGAATAGGAATTTTTCATCAACGCTAGCGCCCCTAGTTCTATCGTAATCATACATAAACAAGTCAAAAGCCAAAAGCGCCTATAGCAAGATATTAGGTAGGAGTCTTGTAGTGGCTTTAGTTCTTCTCACGCGCATCCACCCGGGGGGATCCCTTATCCTCGTTGAGTACTTCTGTCCCCCCCTAACCTCCTATTCATGGGTTTTCTTTCCATTTCGATTGGAACAATCGTTAGGTTTTCCTCTGCCCGCCCCGTCCATCTTTCTTTGAAGGCCGAGTGAACGAAAGGAGAAAGGCAAGCTAAAAAACCTAACTTATAGCATTTCATGGTAGAAGAGTAGCCTACCAAAGAGTTTAGGTCAGGGATCAAAGCAAAGCGTCGAGGCGCGAAGTCTTTAAGATCGGATGCAATTCTTAAGCTGGTACATGCTGCACTGGTCCGTATTTCTTGCGGGCCTGGCATCTCTTAGCATATTTTATTAAATAAATAAATCTTACAAGTACCTGACGAGAGGCTGTTGCCAATCATCCTGCCCAATCTCTTCTGGCTCCATTATGTAACAGTAAAAAGTGATCTGGAATGTTGTTGGAATCGTCCTTTGAACGTATGTTCTTCAGGTGTCCGATTAGGAAATCTCAAACGTCGAAGCCAGCTGTGCCATTGTGTTAGCCTCAACATTGGCTCTTCTAGGTACTTGGTCTATTTTTATTTCATCAAACTCGGCGAATCGAGTCTAGGGCTCTTTTTCTCTATGGCTGCTGCTTTGCATCTATTACCTGATACTCAGCGATGACTTGTCTCACTACTAGTTAGGAGAGAGAAAAACAATACCTGCTCCCGCACCACCTTGCGTACTGGAGCCATCGAAATACATTTGACATGGAGTTGTGGTCAGACGCATGACCTCTCCATCATTCTGATCGGGCAACTGCTTGCCTAAGAAAAACGGATGATTTATCCAAAATTTTGCCAACACCTGTCCTTTGACCGAAAGTGCGCTCTATAGCTAGCTCCAATTGAACAGGTTGAGGAAAAGAGCCGTTAAAGCCCTTTTTTCTTTCTTTTTTGAATGAATTAATTCCGTCGATAGACAATAAGGAGCGAAAGCCACTCAGTTGATTGCTAAATCTCTAGTTCGTGAGAAGGATTTGCTGTAGTCAATCAATGCTTAAAAGAATTTACAAATCTTTCTGGTCTTACTGCATATCCAAGAGTAAAATCTACTATGGATATGATGCTGCAAAGTTCAATATTTCAAATCTAATTGGCTTTAATGAAGGTAAAATGCCAATGAAGTACCTGGGATTGCCAGTCTCTCAGTTAGTGATTGTTTGCCTCTAATTGAGAGAATCAAAGCTAGAGTAAAGAGATGTACTGGAAAATACCATACCTCTAATATGCTGGACAACTGGTTCAGAGTGCCCTCTTTAGCATGCAAGTTTACTGGAGTACTGTGTTCATACTGCCGGTTTTGATTTGAAGACAAAAGATAAGATCTGCAGAAGGTTCTTATGGTCTGGTCCTGATATGGTTAAGAACAAAGGGAATGTTGCTTGGAAATTGGCTGCCCTTTACCTTTAAATTAAAAGTGCTTTCGGGCTTCATTGGTGGAAGCTGCTATGTTGAAGCATATCTTGGTTCTGGCTGCAAAAAGTCCTTCTATCTGGGTATGTATTAGAATACAATGCTTCTCAAAAATAAGAAGCATTTTGTGCCGGGCCATGAGAAGGAAGACTAGTTATATGCTTTTCACATGCAAGTTCAAGCGAATATAAACATCATCATGCTAATCTCAAAGAGCTCGGGGCTTCCCGCCAGAAAGTGATAGAAAGTACACCCCGAGACGTAGCGTGAAGTTCGTTGCCAAGGTAGATCGTGCCTGTCAAGATATTGCGTATAATATATATAGAGGGATAGCCAGTCGCGTGAAAGACCAAGACAAGCGCCACTGGATAAGCCCGATTTCGAAGCTAGAAGAACAAAATCATAATCCGTTTTTGCCAAACAAAAGATAGAGTTCAAATTAATATTCAACCAGCTTGGAGACAGCTGTTTTCTGTAGCTTTCAAAGTGATGGGATCAAGCAGTTACTCAATAAGTTGTCTTCCGTTATAAACCCTGATAGGGCTTAGTTGGCCACTTTCCTTCTCATGCCCGATCTTGGCTCATATCAATAAACTTTGTCTGGGTCTGTCAATGTATGAGTCTCAAGTGAGTGAAGCTGCTTTGGTCTACTCTGGGTGCACAATTATTATTGTAATATCCTTTTTTTTACCTAGTACCAGTCATCTTAAAGGCCAGCAAATAAGACAGAAAGCGAGTTGTAAGCAGTAGTCTTTCAATGTTCAGTTCAATTATTCTCGCTAGCAATCTCTTAGGCTTATCCTTTCAAAAAGGAATCATCAAGCCGGTACTAATCTAACTCTTAGGGGAGCCTTTGATGGGCTTGGCCTGAGGGACCTTACCCTACCCTTATATATGGTCGAATTGCTTGTACAGCTAGCCCGCTACCTCTCTAATAAATCTGAGTACTTAACATTTTCGATCCCATATCGAGGAAGTGAGCCAAAATGAGCCATCAATACAGTATAGAATATATAGGGCTCCCTTCTTTTTTCAGCTTAGCCACGTCGACCGGATCAATCCACTTTAGCTCGTTCCCAACTCGGTTGGATCTAGGATAGGACCGGTTAGCACAACTTCACTTACTTAGACGTAAAAGTTTCACACCTGACCTGCTTTACTTGTTATTTTCTTCGGTCTAGGATGTTAATCCAACAGGTATCACATAAGCCCTATGTTTGGGATATTGACTAACGAAAGTTCCCTCGTTTTCGATGAATTGGATTTTGCCTCAAGAAATAGAAAGAGTGCTATTTTGTTTGAGGATTCCTAAGTAGTCCCCTCTGACTTGCATTAATAAAGAAAGTAATTCAACGGTATAAGTCATTTTTACTACTGAATCAGCAAGATGAGTGGTATCAGCTAGTGATCCCGTTATATCAACTACCGCATCGTCATCGTCTGGCTCAGTGGCGGGGGAGGTTTTCTCCACGATATAAGATTGGGTACCAGATTCCGATTCAACAATCTAAGCTTTAAGTAACTAACTCTTTGTCTTCGAGGAAGGCATATGATGGAGGAGCGACAAGCCCTCTAAGAAAAGGGCCTTTTCATACTCGTTGGCGGTAGCAGACTTTCTTCTACTATGGGCGAACCCTCCTCTTTGGTACCATATTCTGAGTCCGAAGAGAATTCAGCCTAAGTTACCAACTTTCAATTAATAGGAAGGAAGTTGGGACATGTCCATTGTCTGGGTTCAAGTCCATTAACCGAGCGAGCTTTCAACCCCAACGCAAAGACAATCTAATTGATGGAGCTTTCGCAGGAATTTCTTATGTTACCCGCTCTAACCCATTCTCGGCAACTTTCAACCATACGAATTCAAAGGAGATAATAATGCTTACTTGATAAAGGAAGGTAATTTATTACTCGACTGTAAGGCATGAAGTACTGACTCGATAGAGTCTGGATAGAGAAAAGAGCTTACTTGTTAAAGGAAGGAGAGGTACGATTGCCCGGAAACAAGTGCAAAAGAAAGAGTATAAGCTAGCTAAAATACACTCTTTGGGAAGCGCTATCGAATCAGAGAAATGAAAGAAAGTCTCATAGCAAGATCCCGATAATAGCATAGCCCTTTCTCTTATTACTGAGAAATTAACGTTTTAACGATGAATTAGGAATCGTCCATATTATGACGAGAAGACGCATTCGTGAAGGCCTATAGAGCCCGTAGAAAATCAATAATGAAAGAATCTCGCACTATATAGAGCCGGCTGACTGGTAAGATAGACGAGAGCTACGGGAGAAGAGCGTTAAGCCACTTTACCAATAGGTTCAGGAGCAAGAACTCATTCTTGAGGTTTAAGCTCACGACGTCAGATTTCCACAAGGGAATCCCTTAACATACGGATTGAAAGGTAGGCCACGACCTAACCAGCTTGTGGCTTAGGGGAGTAATCACTCAATTTAACCTATGAGGTACGTAGGTCACTCATATGAGGCCAAGAAGCGTAATAGCCCGTAATAGCCTAGGGGTTGGGTTGACCCGCGGCAAAACTCACTGTGTTCCGTTTGTAAAGCGGGCATTATCAGTCAGCTTTGTAGCAGGACAGCTAATAGGTTAGGTACGTAAGTCACTAACCCGCTTGCGGGTTAGGCTATTATGCGTCCTGTCCTCTATTTACATCAAGAGTACGAATGAAGTTCTTAGGGCCCTATCTATCTAGATAATTTTCTCATGATATGTGCTGTCCTCTGTCTGGCTCTGTAGTAAGTTCCCTGCTAAGGCTGGGATGGGACTCCCCAATGGAATGGTGTTAGAGCGGCTTGGCATTCCGCCCCTATCGCTAAATCAATGAGATACGTGGATCAAGAAGCTATCTTTGTTTGAGCGGCTCTGCCTAAGGTCGAGCTGCTATCGCTGCTTGCCCCTCTCGTCTAGTGGCTTTTGCCTTTTTAAAAAAATATTTTCAACTTTTTTTTTTGTCTAGAAAGAGAATGCCTTCTATAATATAATAACAAATACATAATCTAAGGGAAAAGACATGAGATCAAGTGAGAAAGAACTAATGAATGTTCTTGCTCCTCAAGAAAGACAAGACGGCAGGGAACTAAGGTGATGTTGTAGCTTTTCCACCTACCTATCATACAATCTATACTTTGAGACCTGATGAATGAAGGGCGGGCTCACTCCTCTAATGCTGTGATAGAAAAGAGAGGTACCAGGGGAATCAATGCTCTCAGCTGAAACAGGGCGTCTGTCTTCGGGCAATCTACTGCTTGAGAAGAGGCTGCACATGAAGGAGAGGTAGCATCATGATATCATTAATACGATTTCCTCCCAGGGGATTTAGGCCTTCGAAGATGATGGACAATTTACTCTTTCTAATCTAATGGCATAAGTATCAAAGGAAGAACTGATTGACCTATTACTAGGTTATGTCCTTTCATGCAGTGCGAGTTAGGTTGAATTTATCCTTGAGATTGGACGCAAGAAGGAATAGAACTCCGAAGCTTTGGTAGCGAAAGAATATTTTAGTGCGGAGCTTTACCTTTTTTACTCCTCTAAAGGGAGGGCAAGGTGATTTATCATTGACCATTCATTCTGTAACGTTCATAAAGCCCTTCCCCTTCCTCCTACAGTTTAGGAAGATAGCAGCCAGAAAGACGAGAAGTATTGGGATAACTGAATACTTTTATGCCTCTATCAATGTAGTAACCCTCTTTTTTGAATCTTAATTAGAAAGCGGAGCAGCTTGCCGAATCCAAAGTGTCTATCTCCGCCGCCTCTGATTCTTATAGGAGCTAGGATTCTTTCCTAGTACCAAAACTTACAGGAAAAACTAGGGCTCTTATATAATATAAATAAGACTCTTAGCTTACTCTTCTAGAGCTAGAACAGGGGAATTCAAGCCATCTAAGCACTTTTTTTCGATAGGCCGGCCAGGCTGACTATTACCGAGTTCGCTGGTCATTCCAGGCTGAATCTTATGGTGAGTTCTAGGGAAGGCCTATAAAGCTCTCAAGATACAATAAATAGAGACCGGTGGCATCTGACTTTCAGTTGAAATAAAGTAAAGACAAGAAGAAAGTCTAGCCGGAATAAACTACATGAAAGCAAGCAGAGGAAGCGGAGAGGTACTTGAGAGAATGGAGGGCGGATTTCGTAGCGCTTAATCGTGGTTGGGGCATTCCTTCTTTTAAAAGAAGACTACAGGACGAAAGAAGAAGCTCTTACATCGGGTAAGTAGACCGCTCGAATAGGCTGAGAGACAAACCGTTCGGTAGGGCGCTTTGATGCTTAGTCAGGGGAAAGAACGAATTCTTTAGATAAAGGCTTGTCCCCAGGTGCCTATCAAAAGTCCTAAGCAAAGTGGTCTCCCTTCGAGGAACGTAGCGACTGTCAAGAACAGCAAAGCGACCGAGTCGAGCTCAAGGAATGAAGAGCTATTCAAGCTTTTGTCCTTATCTACTTTCATTTAGACTAAGGTGTCAATGGCACCCTTACCTCTTCTTAGTGACATAGAAATAAAGACTAGATTGAGTAGTGTTATTCATTCCATTTAATAGAAAGCAGTTGCAAGCTCCCTCTTTATATTCTTCAAAAGTATGATTTACCAACTAAGACAAAGTGAGCTTAGGCAAAAAAACTTGCATCAATCCCGATTGTCGACCTTAGCAACAAGTAGCTTGCACGACCAGCACAGCACTAACGGAGACGAAGAGAGTTTTCCGCGTCCGTCGATCCGGTAGGAAAAAGTAAGATGAAAGCCCATTGGAGTCATCCTACAAAGGGTTTATGGATCACTGCTTAGTTTTAAGGATTGCTACGACATCAGTTTACCGGTACAATAATGGTTAGGGACTTTTTTTTGAGTCCTTTATTAACATTAACTGAAGACCAAGCCAATCTCGATGAAAAATAGAGAAATACAAGTACATCCCCTTGTTCTGCCATTTGACTTTCTTTGAATTTCAACTTCTTATCTCGAGCCTAATTTTTTTAATATAAGGAATTTTTTTTACCCTCGGGACAAGATTCAATCATACACAAATAGCCAGGCGATCTCATACACAATAAGAGTAGGTTCTAGGGACAAAGTAGCTTAGTTGAACATAGTGAGACTAAGGGACGAAAGGTCAAACCCAGAAATGTGCAAGCAAGACCCAGCAAGAAAACTTTTTCGCGCGAAAGCTGTTGCTTGTTCCATAACTTGCTCCTCCATTTGCTGGGATGTAATCATCGCGGAGTCATTGGTACTAGATAGACCATAATCATTTCATACGCTATTTTGGATCTGGTCTGATCCTCTTGTGAAGAGGTACTACCAGCATTTCTCCTTCTCACGTAATGTCTTGAAGACGGCTGGCTCGTAGATGTTCAGCCTCCAATGCAGAAACTTACTTTCACAGATAGACTAGCAAGCAAGGTCCTCAGCACTTACTATGACCTCGTCCCTTCTTGCTTCCCTGCTGAGGAGGTTGGGATTCCCCTTCCCTACATGTTGATAGCAACTTCCTCAGTCATGCCAGACATGCTTGCCCACAAGTAGTCTCGCTCCCACGAACCAAGCTCGAACCAGGCTTCCTCGAAGCAAGGCTCTGATACCACCTTGTCACGGATAGCAGCTGAAGCTTTAGGGTTCATTTTGCTTAGTGCACTTGAATTAGCTTAGTGTGAAAGGAGTTACGGAGCCCTTTTTCTTTGAGGCGCTAGAGAAGTTCTATTTTATAGCTAGACAAGACAACAGGGGAAAAGGAAGGTAGGTAAGATTCTCACCGAGCCCTAACGATAGATGAAGCAGGGTAAATTCGGTTAGCTCACACTGGATTTCTATTCCGATCTTTAGCTACCATCCCTGACGTTGGTGGATTTTGCCGCATCTAGTAGGGGTCACTTTGGTTCTGAAAGGTATGCTGCTGGCTTGGTGGATATCGCCCTATAAGGGATTTCTAAATCGACTGGATCAGCTGGAACTACACAAGGAAGCAGGATTCATTGTTGTTCTTCCTTTACAGAGTCAACGGCCTCAATAGGCGGGAATAGAAGGTGCAGGAACATCACTACCTACAGACCCACCTTTGATGGGCTTCTGGAGGAGGAGCTAGAGAAAGGGGTTCCTCGCTCAGCAGTTTCGAGGTCGTCCAAGACCTGACTTGAAAGAATTCTGACTATGGGCTGGTCAAGCGGTTGGTGTCTGGGAAGAAAATGGATTTACCAACAGCTGTGGTGAAGGGTGCAGGAGGGAGCTTTTACGAGGGGAGTACTCATAGTCCATTTAGGCCCCTGTCCTTGATTAGCTTCCTGGAGTGGTCTATTCTTAGACGGTTGGACCAAGCATTGCTACGCCAAGTGGCGTGGTATGCTAAGAAATCCGGATGCCTCAATCCTGGTTTGATGGACCTACTGTAGTTCGATCGATAGGGGTTAGCCCGATCTTATCCGTTTTGGACAACTAAAGTCTTTGATCTCATCATCAAATATGACAAGAAGGATTAAACCTCGTGCGAGAACTTCGTTTATCTCATTAGGATATCCTGGGATTGTTGGTTGCCGGGGAAGAGTCTGACTCAGCCCATTCTATTCTTTAGTAGAGGTCTTACAACCTCGAGACAATGAAAAAGAGAATAGAAGATTCAGTCTAACAACATGTTTAACCATACCAAAGGTAAGTAGTCAGTCGCCAACATTCCATTTGAATTAGTGAATATGGGCGATAGGCAGGCACGTAGTCACTCAGATTAATGCAATCTTTCCCTATCAAAGCCTCCGCTATATTATGACTTTGAAATCAACGCCCTGCCGTCCACATAATGATCGGAAAACGCAGGCTATCTAGAGCCCTTAAGAGCGAAAAGAAGATCAGAAGGAGGAAGTAAGGCCTTCCGCCCACGAGTTTATGGTTCCTGCAGGCAACCTGGCATACCGCAGTCTCATTGATTTCTTTTCCCTAAAGGGGAGCGGAATCCCTTCTAGAAATGTTTAGCCAAGTAGCAGCTAAGAAAGCATTCGCTTTTCGGCTGGAATCGAAGCTGCGGATAGATCAGCAGATAGGTTGCTGCGGATAATTTATCCGCTGTTGATCAAATTAATCGTCTTCAAGATCGTCTGAACTGTATACCTATTCCCTGGTCGCTGGTATATTGATTTACTAACAAGGCCTTCGTACCTCTCGCTCCTAGGACTAGCGGAACTAAGACCTGTGAAAGAAACTAGGAGATAAAGCCCTTGATATGACCTTACGGATTAACACAGAATCAATCTCTGACTTTCTTCCCCTTTGAAATCCATTCTTGCATCTGCTTTCCTTGTTAGCCTAGCTAGTCAACATCCGCTCTCTAGAAAGCACTTTCTAATTCGAATGGGCAAAGCTCTTCCTTCCTTTGGTGATGAAGTTGGGCCGTCTTTATTATGTCAATTCTGAGTCAACCATATTCCCATCCTCGGCTTTCAGCCTCCGAGACTTTCCAACCTTTTCGGTAGGAAGGATCACTACAACTTTACTCAGGTCGGGTACTACCCAATGATCAAGTACCGGTTACAGTACAGGATACCACAACTAATTCACGACTCCTCCATCGAGCAATGCAACTCGAGATGGAACATGTATTATTTCATTCAAAATGGCTATTCTAAAAATATGATATGAACAGTCTTTTCTCATGAAAAATGCAACTTTGAAATTGCGTAGGTGATGGCAGAAAATCCATCAAGAAATTACATAGATAGAGCAGTGCAGGGCTGCTCTTGACAGTTTTCATTTTCGATTGAGAAAGCGGCAGGCCCAAAGAGCACTACAGTAGCGCCTTGCGAGGTCGTAGAGCCGGTAACCCTCGTTCGCCTAAGATCGAAAATGCTCTGTCTTTGAGGAAAAAGAGATATAGATAGTGTTTCAGGATTTCATTGTTTTGAGTCTTTACTTAACTCGACCGCCTTTCTACTCCCATGCTTTTCTTTAGTCAACAACCAAGCACATTGAACAATAGTTCTTCACTACTCCTACAGGCTTGACGGAGTTCAGAGTTCAGTCTGTCTGGAGGGAATTATTTTAGATCAATCACTATGTTTAACAACGTTCGACGCATCTCTTTATTTGATGAGAAGAGTCTTAACTCAACTTCGAGTGATACAGCTTCTATGTGGAATGATTTTCCATCGGTCCCTTCTGACCTGCCACCCTTACCAGCCGACTCGGTTCCATCTGTCCCCTCATTACCTTCCATAGCAAGTGATGTTGAGGTGGAGCAGCCGGCTCCTTCTAATTATAATTACGAGACTCATGGTATTGATGAGGATCATCCGGGTCTTAACCCGGACAGTGAACGTATAGTAGAGCTTCAATCTGATATACACGATAAATTGGGAGAGTTGATGACTAACAAGAGTGACCAAGACGTTCTGAGTGCGGCCGAAGCTTTACATGGCGAAAGCAACAATATCCCTTTTCTGGAGCACCTGTTAGATGATTTGAACAAAAACGGAATAGAAGGTGAAGCCTATAAGGATGCCCTGGATCTATCGAATAGGTTGGGTATATTACCCGATAAAGCAGCTTTGTGTGATGCAGCGGAGCCATGGCAATTAGGATTTCAAGACGCAGCAAGTCCTATGATGCAAGGAATAATCGATTTACATCACGATATCTTTTTCTTCCTCATTCTGATTTTGGTTTTCGTATCACGGATCTTGGTTCGCGCTTTATGGCATTTCCACTATCAAAAAAACCCAATCCCGCAAAGGATTGTTCATGGAACTACTATCGAGATTCTTCGGACCATATTTCCTAGTATCATCCCGATGTTCATTGCTATACCATCATTTGCTCTGTTATACTCAATGGACGAGGTAGTAGTAGATCCAGCCATTACTATCAAAGCTATTGGACATCAATGGTATCGGACTTATGAGTATTCAGACTATAACAGTTCCGATGAACAGTCACTCACTTTTGACAGTTATACGATTCCAGAAGATGATCTAGAATTGGGTCAATCACGTTTATTAGAAGTGGACAATAGAGTGGTTGTACCAGCCAAAACTCATCTACGTATTATTGTAACACCTGCTGATGTACCTCATAGTTGGGCTGTACCTTCCTTAGGTGTCAAATGTGATGCTGTACCTGGTCGTTTAAATCAGATCTCTATTTCGGTACAACGAGAAGGGGTTTACTATGGTCAGTGCAGTGAGATTTGTGGAACTAATCATGCCTTTACGCCTATCGTCGTAGAAGCTGTTCCTAGTAAAGATTATGGTTCTCGGGTATCCAATCAATTAATCCCACAAACAACAGGGGAAGCTTAAGCGAAAATGAAAGAGTAGGGTGAGGGATAAGGGGGGAAGCCACTAAATGGAAGGCTTCGCTCGCTCTAAGGCTCGTTTAGTAGACAGCGAGTGGAGTGCATAAGCCCCTTTAGAGTTAGAGATAGGGGCGAGTACTACACGAGCTCGTAAGTCAAGTACGGAACGAGCGGAGGAGAGCGACCTCATCTTGCTTGCTTCTGGCGAAGCTTCTAGAAGGCCACCACTTCATAGGAGCGATAGCGAAGCCGTAGAAAGGCAAACAGCTCGTATAGCTCGCAATAGCGAGCCTACTTTTAGCTTTTTTTTTACTTTACCGCGGGACCTTAACAAGGAAAGTCAAGAATATCATCAGTAAGAGGGGTTGCTATTGAATCCGCTTCTCGAGTATGCAAGGCCTTTTTTTCGTCTTTTTCGGCCTGTTGGTACTTGTCGAATTGAAACTCGATACGATAATAAGAAGATTCGCCAACATTACCCATTTTTTTAGTGGATTCGGGCCGGGGTAAGTACGTGATTTCAAATTGCATCTTATAAGCATATGATCCTCCTTTTACTGTTAAAGTACCATCTCCGCCTTTGCTATCTATGCTTCCTGGTCGCTAGACTCATTCTTCTACTTGACTTCCAGCTACTCTGCTCTGAGCTTAAGAAAGGTTCAAAAGTAGCTTTGGTTGCCGCTAAAATCGGATGTGATTTTTGTAGTGGTGAATTCCAGAACAGGTAAATTCCCCCTCTCCTTTCGGGAACTCTCTTCTCTAGGGATTCCAATTCTATTTCTATTGACTCTTCCATGGGTGTTTTGTATTGCTACAACAAAAAAAGTTTTGGTAACTTACTTACAGATTGTATCTTAAATAAAAGAAACATCAACATCCTTTAAGCTAAGACTAAGGGATGGGGGGAACACTACCGATCCCGAGACAGACGACGAAGCTACATCGATTACAAAAAAATCTGAGTCAGTGGTGGCAGACCCTTTCCCGGCCCCTACAATCAAGCAACCTCACCAATGTGAATGAAAGAAAGGGAACCCCATACATCTCGACAAGTTCGTGCCTCTTTAGGATTTTAAGTGCGAACTAAAACCTCTTTTGAATTCTTATTCCGACTCCGAAGTCCGGATATTTGGTTGCTTTCTACTCGACCCATGTGGTTCGGCTTGTTGCGCCACCTCACTTAACCAAACATATCCGAGAAGAAGTTCTACCAGATCTACAGCACTTGCTGCTTCATGCCCGGTTGCATCTGACTCTGCTGGTTCACCTTCTAAACAGGTATCCGCACCTGATACACATCCTTCTCCTGTAGCTTCTTCTTTTTCCTATATTGTGGTGGCTTATTCAGCGAGCTGGAGCTCCTACAGTTCCCGCCCCAGCTTCAACTCTAGCTCCCTTCGGCCTCGAAGATCATCAGGTTCCATCAAAAGTTTCTATCTCACTCTGTTAATAGGTTTTTTACTTCTGCATGTTGGGAATCAAAATAGAATAAGATTTTCTACTTTATAAGTGATCAACTAGGTTTTGAATCCCTCGCTTACACTCTTTTGGGCTAGGTTCAGTTGGAGGTCGTACATTTCACCAGAGAAAAAGGGGGGGGGGATTTTCATACTGAAATCGATTCACCCGAAAAGGAAGCAAGGCTTCCATTCCGCGAGGAGCGAATAGATTATTATTGCGGTTTAAAGCACACTCTAATATCATAAGGACCGAACTCATCGGATCAGAAAGAGATGGCCAGTCCCTTCCTAATGCGAAAGAGCTTTATTCCGGTACTTCACACCCAAAGCAAAGCTGCACGGAATAGGGGCCTTACTTGTCCCGGTCCGGGAAGAGGTTAAGGTATTGTGGTTCCTCCCACATATCTTTCAACAAGGCATCCTAAGAACAAACCCTTACAAACCTCTTAGAGATGAGAGGCCTGTTGGAATTCATCATGCCCATTTGATATTTCATTTAGTCATCCCACCTAAAAGCACTCTTTCCAGATCAGTATGACAAGGGCAGCACCCATTGGAAAACCTTGATCCAGAACCCAAATTGGGTTATCCTAATAACCACCTCCCCTCCTTCTCGCGGGGGGATGTGCCACATCTTGGATGTAGGAGTGACGACCCGTGGTCCAATCTAGTAAAGAGATTGGGTGCCAGTGGTCTGTCTGAGGACGGGTTCAACAAGCTCTTTCTTTGAAAAGAAAAGATGGTTCCATGGATCGGGTTTTCATTTCAGAAGCTGCTAGAATGCATGTTAAGTCAGTCAAGGGGGTCTTAGATCATGACGATTCTTAGAAAAGGGAAAAAATATGATTTTTTCAGGACATATCTTAAAGTCCTAAAGGATTGAAAAGAAGAGTGAGCGACGAGTGGTTCAATCCGGAATGAAAGTGAGAGACCACTAGCGGAAAGAGTTTTCTAAAACACTAGGGTTTCTTGCATAAGATTTAGCGAGAAGTCCGACTAATCAAAGGAGTCTGAGCGTCGGTTCGCTGCCCTAACCGTGCGATTTCAGGGCATCTTTTCAAGTATTCATCTAAACTAAATGCTGGTGTCGGGTATCATCTCGATCCATTGGCAGCAGAAAAGAGTGATAGCTAGCTTAATTCTATAGGTTCAAAACTAGAGAAGTCTTCCTTCCAAGTAAGGATTGAAGATCATATGCTTACACAATCTCCCAAAAAAGAGGGTCTTTCCTGGCGACCTTACCCACACTTGGTAATTGAGGAGTCAAATCATTCTTTTTCTCTGATGCCTTAATCCTTTTAGTGTATCGGCATTTCGGTTGTAGCAGTTGTAGCTCTTCCTCTTCTCTTGTAGCTTGAGTGCTTGTTGTTGTTGTTTAACGTCTTTCGATTCAAAAGCAATCCTGCCAGCTAGTGTACCTCCTGACTGTCCGCTGCATTCGAAATGAAAAAGAATAGCAGTTCCTCGTCCCCCGAAATTGGATAGGGGATTGGCCTTTCCTTATTACTTATTATAAAGTAGTTAGGAGGCCAAGTACGTTATCGGGGCATCTAAGACAATCAAAACAACCGCCCTAATGGCTTTTTTCACCCATGGGCAGCTAGTTGAGGCCAATCAACCCGAAAGGGAGGTCGAGAAGGAGGGTCGAGCACAAACTGTAGGCCAACAGTGGATGGACGACAACCAACCAGAACGGATGATCGATGAAGATTGTTTAGAACCTTCGGGGAGTTCTCCGCACAAAGGAAATATATGAAACACTACCTAAGCAAACCAAACCGCTACGCTCCTGCACCTATCGGTACAGTGGCTTGACGCTCCTGGAATCATCAAAGCGGGAAGGTACGTAGCTACCCACCCTGGTTGGGAGAGTAGCGGATCGAGGAAGACACCAATCCCCTTCTTCCTTCCTTACAATATTACGGCATGGAACTCTCTATCCTCTCCCTAGAGTCGAGAGACAACTTTCCTCTCGCTTCTACGACTCCACTCTTACCCTTAGCTTTCGGTCGAGCTAGGCATCACTTCCTATCACTCTTAGTTGAAGGAGAGCGTAGGAAGCCAAAGACCTGTTTTGAGTTCTGAGTTGAATAAGGCAGGGATAGGTGAATTTGGAGATCAGAATAGGTCTTCGATCCGTTCATTCTGTCTTCAGGGCATACTTAAGTATAAAGAAAGAAGAAAGGAGGGAAGCTCATTCCGGCGGGTACTCCAAGTCCCTTAACTTATTCGTGGAACAGAGGAAGATAGTTATAGGTATTCGGACAGATAACGAAGAGTTAGGCGGGACCACTAGAGATGCTCCTATACTAAAGGCTATCGGAAAAGCAAGAAAGATAGGGGTGTCAAAACACTTCTTAAAAAGAGAGGGACAAGCTAGCCGTAGGCTATTAACCAGGAAGTGGCCGAAGCTTCCATTACAGAAGTTGATGGGCGGGGCCTTTTCATTTTCACCTAAAGGGGGTTCAGGCATTATGAGTGCAGCTCCACTAGTCTAGCTGGTAAAGTCTTTTGGCCTAGGACCTGGGTTCTCATCCCGCCTTTTCGCGGGAATGGGATCTTATGCCAGGATCTGTGATTGAACGCAAAGATTCTAATAGAAGACGTGAGAAAAAAAATGTAATATATGGAATCTTTTTTGATAGACTGGACTCTTCTGTAGGTTAGGAGGTTCTTTTTCTTTCGTTTAGCCGGCCTCCCTTAGGAGTGGGAAATCGATGAAATGAGCAAGTTGCTCCATCGAGAACGCGTTTTCGACTTAACTTACTTAACCAGAATACCTGGAATGACCCATAGGAGAAGGCTACGGGGGCATCGTTCACGTACTGATTCATAGCGCTTCCCCTTTCTAGTCAATAAAGAGTGTATGTGATGTTGGATCTTGTATCCGGGCCTGCAGACAGGCAGGAGATCCTATCCTCACTCCTCATATAGCTATATGAGTGACTACGTACATGGATGTACTCTTTCTGCTAGTTAAAGTTTATGCCTTTTTCCGACCTCCGTTCTGGTACCTCATAGCTATGCGCAGAGTGACTTCGTACCTTCTCTTCTAGTTTAAGCCTTTTGGTATGTTAGTCATGCGTGAAGCTGAGACTTGCTCCTTAGCACAAGTACTAAGCAAGCCCCTAAAGGCCTTCGCGTTAGTAAGCTAGCTTTGTAAGCTAAGCAAGCCAGGGTCTCCGGGCACTATGGTAGGACGTGGATCGATCATGACGAAAATGGACTTCTCCTTAATGGTTTAGAAGAGTCCCCTTCTTCTGTGAGCCAGTTCCCCGGGCTTTCTCCCTTCTCGACCAGACGAAGGAGATATGAATTCCATTCAGGCGGGTAAGGGCTTTACTCTGTGTTCTCTCCAGGTCGCCTTTGCATTGGCGAAGACTGGAAAAGTTCATCATTCAGTGGTGGGGTCGGTCTTCATAGAAAAGAGGGCGTCGCCCAACGAGTGGCAGATTTGGATGGAGTCTCGCTCATAGATAGAGGAAGAGTACGCGCGCTAGCGCGCTACGGCTTACGCAGTTGATCGGATCAGATAGCCCTTTGGGCAACCAACCGCACATCAAATTCCGATCAATTGGAGGTCTGGCTGAGTGGCTTAAGGCATTGGTTTGCTAAATCTACATACAAGAAGATTGTATCATGGGTTCGAATCCCATTTCCTCCGGCACGGAAGTGGAACGGGCGGGCGAAATTACGTGAGAGAAAGAACCTAACCTCTTGGTGTTGGTGGAGTCCCCCGGAGGACAGAATAGCACTACTTAGTTACTAGGAGCGGGGAGCCCGTTGCGCGTTGTGGCCTATCTTCTTTTTAGAAGCAAGCTCCCCCGTTTCTTGAAGGCCTGGGCGGCTCTCGGTTCTTGAGCATGTTGGGAGAGGGGATTAGGCGGCAGTTGAAAGAGCTGCTCGAAAGCTTGCAATACTAAACAAGCGAAAAAAGCCCTTTCTTGTTATTAGTAAAGGGCTTTTCCCTAACTAGTAAAGTGGTAAGTAAGGTAGGGCGCTATTCGATGAAGAAAACAGACTTTAGGAAAGTGGTTCAGGTAGCTCAGCTGGTTAGAGCAAAGGACTGAAAATCCTTGTGTCAGTGGTTCGAATCCACTTCTAAGCGGGCTTTGGGTCCAAAGGACAGGTAGCCGGGAGCGAGCCGGATTTTCAAAAATGAAAGTGAATGAAAGAGGAAGCCAAAATGTGAGCGCTCCTGCACTATACGGCTTTTTGGCGGTAGGGTTGGGGTGGCTTGCTGGAGGCAGATTTTATAAAAAAAGCGGTTGATTACTCGGATTGGTTCTCGCGTCCCTGTGCCCAAAAGGATGGGCGAGTTCGGTTTGAGTCTTCATCGATCGGGTGGATCTATATGCGGAGGGGGGTGAGACGAGGTGTAGCGCAGTCTGGTCAGCGCATCTGTTTTGGGTACAGAGGGCCATAGGTTCGAATCCTGTCACCTTGATGTGAGGTAGTAAACACCTAAAGAGCACCCATCCACCCGTAAACTTTCGCTCTTTTAGAAAGAAAAAAAATGGACCGCCCTTGATCTGATCTGGGCGGGATCTAAAGCAGCATTTCTTCCGAATGTTTCGGGGGCAGGCCTTAGGTTCAATTCTTTCTTGCCTATAGTCATGACTATAGGCTTCAGAAGAGAAGAAAAAACTTTTCTAAAGAAAGAAGTAGTATCTAATTCACGTAAGAAAAGAGAATCAGTCTGCATGCTTAACAGCCTTCCCTGTCTGAATCCCTTTGTAAATGTAAAAAAAAGGGGGCTCCCTCATGGTCTTGGGGGCTATGAGCAAGAACCACATTCCTTAAAGAAAGTATACCCGAAAGCACTTTCTCTAGAATGGGTCAATCAATCAGTAAGTTGCTGACATTGAAGAGATTCAAGTCGATGCTTCAACTAAGACTCCTACATGACTTTCTGTCTGGAGGGAATCAATGTTTCTCAGTGAATGATGATGCAAGGTATATCTGATTGGAGTGTTCTTTTTATCTTAGGATTTTTGGTCTATTTTATACGAACAAGCAATGGTATGATTAAATACTTGCTTGATCGTGAAGATGTAAAATCTTTGAAAATTGGGGTGTGGGGAGTACCCATGACTAAGGAAAGACGTGTTTCAATGTTTCATTTTTTTATCCCCCTTTTTTTACTCTATTTTTCATTTCTATTGATTGGTATGGATTTCAATCTCTTTCTTGTCAAACTCCAATCCATCCTTCTCACCAAATCTCTCCACTTTCTTTTGAGTAGGTGTGGTGGAGGGCTGGTTATAGCTGTTGTTTTGACTATTTTGGATCCCGAGCTGGCTAAGATGATGGCTCCAGGGGGAGAGGAGGGTGGAAGCGGTGCCAGCTCTTCGAAGCAACCGTCTTTTGACCTGAACGTGCCACCTGGCGGAAGGGACGAGTTGTCTTCCGTTATGTATGAGCTATCAGAAGTTGAGAGAAGGATTCAACAGGCGGAGACCGGGATTCAACAAAGCTTGCTTGAGATTGAAGGCTTGAATGAATCAAGGGTCCAAGTTCTTCAAGCCAGTCAAGAAGCGAGGGAAGGGCCGAGAGATCAACCCGCGCCTTAGCACAAGCACTAAGTAAGCCCCCCCTCACATAGAAGAAGGGGATGGGTGGAGGAGATAAAGGAGAGCCCTAATCCCCTAAAATCCCTCATTAGGGAACACCTGTAAGATGAGTCCGCCGCTTTCTTTCATAACAGAGCCGGGAATAACGGCTGGCATAGAAGTATCTCGCACGCAAGGAGATGCATTTCTGGTACAGGTAGTACTGGACAAGCTCTCAGGGAATAATCTCTTTCTTATTTCTTCCTTTTTTCCCATGACGACTAGGAACGGGCAATTCAAAAATTTCACTTCGAATTTCGGACCTCAACATCCAGCTGCTCATGGTGTTTCACGATCAGTATTGGAAATGAACGGAGAAGTGGTGGAACGTGCGGAACCGCATATTGGATTACTCCAGTGCGGCACGAAGCCGCTGACGCCGAGTCGGCTCCTATGCCGCTAGCTATGCCCTGCTTGGTCCCCCGGCACGGTGAAGGTCCCGTAGCGCGTCATGAGCACCGGGCTAAGGGGCGGTTGAGCAACTCAAGCGAACCGCCCTACCTTACTACAACATAAGGACAGAAGGGAGAGGGTTGTGAAGGTGGCCTCGTTATCCACACCTCCGGTCAGATGAATGGAGGCCCTTAGACAAATGGCCGACCCGGGTTTTCATGAGCGTTGGCGGGTCCTGGAGTGCCTGTCAAGGGCGCTAGCGCATACCCCGGGGTGATCATCACCACCTGCACCTCACATCTCGGCACAGCGGAACGTGTAACCCGCCTGCTGTCTCATTCAACTACATTTGTTCCTGTAATCCATAGCCTAACAGAACGCAGCAGCGAGGGAAAACCCGCCCATACAGCCAGCGGGGAGGATGGCACTACTGGCAAAGACCGTCCGGCGAAAACGCCGCAGGCGCGAAGCGTGGTAGGCCTGTGCCGGGGGAGCATAGCATAGGTAGGAAAGGGAGCCCGGACGGTGGAAGAGCCTGGGGGGCCGGGTCATTTGACGGAAATGGAAGGATTTTCCCCTATTAGATTAGAGAAGGCCCTCCGAAGGGAAGTGCATTAATTCTTGGAAAAAGAGGGAGCGAGCCTATAAAAAAATGAAAGTGAATTCAATGAATAGATAGAGTCAACGGTACGACAGACAGCGCTGCCTACACGTGAATTAGCTTCCGAGGTCGAGCAGTCTCAATTTCACTACAGGATTTGCGAATGAATGCTGGGCCGGGCCACCTCGAATGGCGTGAGCCGCATGCGGGGAGACCCGCACGTACGGTTTTTAGGGGGATCTGGTCGAAAGACCGGCCGGCGCCCACCCGACTAGAGGGACTGAGAAATTAATAGAGTACAAAACTTATCTTCAAGCTTTACCTTATTCTGATCATTTAGAGGGCGATCGCGGACTCACTGAATGAAGTCCTCCGTTTCTTTCGGAGGTGCTGACCCGCAGCGAGGCAGAGATGACTTAGTTACATAAGGAATATGGCGACGACAACAGCATGTCGTAGAAGGAGATAACAGGCGGAGCCAACGATCCGCTAAGACTAACGTATCTACAACTCTATCCCCGAGTGGCAGTCAAACGGAGGCGTGAATGCAAGATGCCAGCGGAATGATCGGCCGGACAGAGGCTAGGGCTGCTTCCTTCCCACCGCGTCCTTCCTAGCCTAGTGTGTCGGAGATATAAAGCGAGTGCACCGGAAAAGAACGGGAACTGGGTCGATCTATTCTATGGCGAAGCATCCGAAGCATAACTGCACACTCACACGATCTTTGCCGAGAGATAGGAGCATTCGGTGGAACCGGTGAACTACACTTGCTTCTGGATAGAGGTGTGGGACAGAGGGCTCGTGGTACCAGCTGCCCAACCAGCCTCCTCTGCTTTGAGAACCGTGTGAACGGAGAGTGGGCAGAAGGGAAGGAGGTCCTCATACGGAGTCGCACACGCACACTTACTTGAGCAGTGCGGAAGACTGGGGAATGGGTTGAGTAAACTCCCCTGGGGCCAGAAAAATAACAGACGAAGCTTTACTTAGATAGGGCTTTGATTGGTCTTTTTTTTCTTAGTGATTGAAAAGGGGGGCGCCTGGTTATGTTACAAAAAGGGAAGGCAGAGGTAGTCCTTCGAATGGCGAAACGAAGGGCTAAATAGCGCCAGTGATTCTCTGAGCCGGTCTGGATTTTCTACGCCTCGGGAAACAGGTCGAGATAGATGACAGCACCCTTTTCCTCTCTTCCTTACCGGGAGGGCAATCTTATGGCCTTCACCTCCCGCCCGGCCCGGAAATAGAACCCAGCCCCCTTCTGATCCATTCATTTCTGCAAGCAGGGAGGGGGGATCCAGAGCTAAGCCTCCCGTCTATTGCATAACCTAAAAAAGCTATAAGCAAAGTACCAGAGGTGCGCTTCGCCCGGTGACTAAGAAAGAAATTGGTTTGCGCTTTGAAGTGATGAGGTCGCAAAGAGGGGGGCTCCTATTGAAAGGCTTTCCCTCCCTAAAAAGGCGACCAGCTTTCAATACTAGTTGTTACGCTGCCATTTTTCCAATATCATTGAATAGCATGGCCTGCCTGGGGCTAAGGTAACTCAAGTGGGAGAGCCGTGTTATGGGTGACCTTATTGCACGGTTCAGAGAGCACTTGTGTATGTGATGCAAGTGAACGTGTACGAAAAAGCTGTATCTAGGGTGAGTTCTTCGTTCCGTCGTCGACCCTATCTATGTTTCTACGATGGCCCAAGAACACGCTCATTCTTCAGCCGTAGAGAGACTTTTGAATTGCGAGGTACCATTACGAGCTCAATATATACGAGTGTTATTCCGTGAAATAACTCGAATTTCAAATCATTCACTTGCTTTAACTACTCATGCTATGGATGTGGGAGCATCAACTCCGTTCCTGTGGGCTTTTGAGGAGCGGGAGAAATTGTTGGAATTCTATGAAAGAGTCTCGGGAGCCAGGATGCATGCCAGTTTCATACGACCAGGTGGAGTGGCACAAGATCTGCCTCTTGGCTTATGTCGAGATATTGATTCCTTCACACAACAATTTGCTTCTCGTATCGACGAATTAGAAGAGATGTCAACCGGCAACCGTATCTGGAAACAACGATTAGTGGATATTGGTACTGTCACTGCACAGCAAGCAAAGGATTGGGGATTCAGTGGTGTAATGTTAAGAGGTCGTGCGACATGAAGACATTGATAGCAATATGGGGGGAGTTCCCATCAGGCAACAACGGTTCTGCCTGACCCTACTTAAGCATGCATATTCTGTCAGCGAAGACTTGGTGTGAAGCCTTGGAGCTTACGTTATAAGAGCAAAAGGCCCGGGGCTAGGGTGAGCTGAGGGGGGACAGCGTAAGTGAGCGAATGTGTGTAAGCCCAGTCAAACATGACTGTTCTAGGCGGGGCGGGCCACCCACCTTCGAATGGTGTTGGTCCTACGGACCGTGAACGGATTCGCCTCTGGCCTCTGGGCACGTCGGAACCGCATGAGTTCACCGGGGTGGAGCACACCCCAACATACATAAGGTAGCTTTCCCAACCAAGGGAACTCACTCTACTAAAAGGTTTCATGCGTAATCCTGTTCTTGCAATAGCCGGCCCTTTCTTTTTGCTGGTCTTGTTGGTGAATGTTAGCGCTTTCGACTTCTCTTCTCATCTCACAGATGTCGCCTTGAGAGTTCCATCCTCACCCGGGCTTAGCTCTTTGAAGCAGATGTTGAAGGAAGAAGAAAAGACGGTGCTCTTTCATCAGCTCTTTGGCTATTAGCTTGCGATAAAGAAAGAGTGAATTAACCCGAGCCAAGTAGTTCGGCTAAGCCGGAAAGAAAGAGTTAGATCCTCTTTGAGATGAAATGCGGCAATGTCCTAATCAAAGCAGGCGCAGGGTCAATGATTTAGCTCAAGGCTTAAGGCATAAAGGAGATCTTGATAGCATTGGTCTCGAAAGGCCCTCGCTCTAAAAGGGCAGCTATCCTATCCTGCTTTGATTGACTAAGAAGGGGGGAGAATTGGAATGGAATTGGTGTGGTTCGCTAGCTCTTTCTTTTGAGACGAATTCATTCCTTTGCTTTTCAAGTCTTTCTTCAGGGGTGGCAGGGATAGAATTCGGCATGCCTTGCACCCTGCTAATAGTTGGGCAGTGCTGGGGTATTGTGTGGGATAAAAAGACCATTGATGTCAAGGAGGAAATGGCAGGGTCGTTCAGTGCTTTACTTCAAGCACCATTAGATGTAGCTTTGTCGGCGGGGATCACCAGTGGGTTGTCACAGAGTTGTACGCCCAAAGATTATGCTTTGAGAGATCATCTATGGGACGAGTTAGAGGATGTGGCCGGGTTGGAAGTTTGGCTTTTCATTCCGTTCCGTCAGGGGTTCTTTCGTTAACGATTCGTAACCATTGGTTTCTGGGAAAGAGGGATCACTAGCGGAGGTTGGCTCGCACTTAGATGTTCCGCCGTGCCCCAACCAAATTATGGTGAATGAGCTGGTCGTTGCTTGGCTTTCCCCCTCCTCAGAGTCAAGCTTGGAGGAATAATCTGGATCGGATCTACCCATTTCGGATGCAGCTTCTACGGATGGAGGTTATTCCCCGCAAGATGCGCGTTTTGGGGTGGGAGAGCGGTAGAGCGTGCCAAAGCGCAAGTCGAGCAACGTATCTGAAATGTTAAAGTGCAAAAGAAAAGGTCGGCTTTTGGCTAATGATTCCAAAGATTCTATCATCGAATTCTTGGCTGGTCCTTCCTTGCCTCATCCCCCTAATCTCCCCTATAAAATAAAAAACAAGGCCCTTGCGCAGGTGGTTAGCAACCGAACACAAGATTCGAGGATTTACCTTGAGTCGTTTCGCCGCTTGCATTGTAATTATCGCATTTAGGGCGGATAAGAGGTACTTTTCAGCATAAGAGCACGGTAGTCACGCCTCCATGACTCCCTCGTTCAATTTATCGTTTATATCTATCGGTCATTTCTTGAATCTCTTTATCGAAGTATTCATTTACGGCTTGGTTCTTTCTATCTATCTAACATGGCCATAAATTCTGCTCGTGTTCGTGACCCTATAAGAGCAATCTGTTTTCCCTATCGGTCGAGAACTGCCTCCTGCGCCTTAGCTACTTTACTAATCAGGGTCACATCACAGTCCTACCGGCAAGATAGATTAAGACTTAATATTCCAACCTCTTTTTCTTCACTCTCTGTCAGAGGTATAGAAGAGTTGACCTTTACTAAACAAGCTAGGGATTCATGACTAGCTAACAAACCTCTACCTATGGCCGAGGTACAAGTCACCTCCGTACCTTACTTAGTCTTTACTTTTGAACTAGATAGAAGGGCTTCTTGGCTTGCTCCCGCAGGTATGAAATCACTTGAGTGGCTACCTTTGCCTGATTTCATTCCATTCTCCATTTCAGGAGCGATAGCAGCTGAAGCTTTAGGGTTCATTTTGCTTAGTGCACTTGAATTAGCTTAGTGTGAAAGGAGTTACGGAGCCCTTTTTCTTTGAGGCGCTAGAGAAGTTCTATTTTATAGCTAGACAAGACAACAGGGGAAAAGGAAGGTAGGTAAGATTCTCACCGAGCCCTAACGATAGATGAAGCAGGGTAAATTCGGTTAGCTCACACTGGATTTCTATTCCGATCTTTAGCTACCATCCCTGACGTTGGTGGATTTTGCCGCATCTAGTAGGGGTCACTTTGGTTCTGAAAGGTATGCTGCTGGCTTGGTGGATATCGCCCTATAAGGGATTTCTAAATCGACTGGATCAGCTGGAACTACACAAGGAAGCAGGATTCATTGTTGTTCTTCCTTTACAGAGTCAACGGCCTCAATAGGCGGGAATAGAAGGTGCAGGAACATCACTACCTACAGACCCACCTTTGATGGGCTTCTGGAGGAGGAGCTAGAGAAAGGGGTTCCTCGCTCAGCAGTTTCGAGGTCGTCCAAGACCTGACTTGAAAGAATTCTGACTATGGGCTGGTCAAGCGGTTGGTGTCTGGGAAGAAAATGGATTTACCAACAGCTGTGGTGAAGGGTGCAGGAGGGAGCTTTTACGAGGGGAGTACTCATAGTCCATTTAGGCCCCTGTCCTTGATTAGCTTCCTGGAGTGGTCTATTCTTAGACGGTTGGACCAAGCATTGCTACGCCAAGTGGCGTGGTATGCTAAGAAATCCGGATGCCTCAATCCTGGTTTGATGGACCTACTGTAGTTCGATCGATAGGGGTTAGCCCGATCTTATCCGTTTTGGACAACTAAAGTCTTTGATCTCATCATCAAATATGACAAGAAGGATTAAACCTCGTGCGAGAACTTCGTTTATCTCATTAGGATATCCTGGGATTGTTGGTTGCCGGGGAAGAGTCTGACTCAGCCCATTCTATTCTTTAGTAGAGGTCTTACAACCTCGAGACAATGAAAAAGAGAATAGAAGATTCAGTCTAACAACATGTTTAACCATACCAAAGGTAAGTAGTCAGTCGCCAACATTCCATTTGAATTAGTGAATATGGGCGATAGGCAGGCACGTAGTCACTCAGATTAATGCAATCTTTCCCTATCAAAGCCTCCGCTATATTATGACTTTGAAATCAACGCCCTGCCGTCCACATAATGATCGGAAAACGCAGGCTATCTAGAGCCCTTAAGAGCGAAAAGAAGATCAGAAGGAGGAAGTAAGGCCTTCCGCCCACGAGTTTATGGTTCCTGCAGGCAACCTGGCATACCGCAGTCTCATTGATTTCTTTTCCCTAAAGGGGAGCGGAATCCCTTCTAGAAATGTTTAGCCAAGTAGCAGCTAAGAAAGCATTCGCTTTTCGGCTGGAATCGAAGCTGCGGATAGATCAGCAGATAGGTTGCTGCGGATAATTTATCCGCTGTTGATCAAATTAATCGTCTTCAAGATCGTCTGAACTGTATACCTATTCCCTGGTCGCTGGTATATTGATTTACTAACAAGGCCTTCGTACCTCTCGCTCCTAGGACTAGCGGAACTAAGACCTGTGAAAGAAACTAGGAGATAAAGCCCTTGATATGACCTTACGGATTAACACAGAATCAATCTCTGACTTTCTTCCCCTTTGAAATCCATTCTTGCATCTGCTTTCCTTGTTAGCCTAGCTAGTCAACATCCGCTCTCTAGAAAGCACTTTCTAATTCGAATGGGCAAAGCTCTTCCTTCCTTTGGTGATGAAGTTGGGCCGTCTTTATTATGTCAATTCTGAGTCAACCATATTCCCATCCTCGGCTTTCAGCCTCCGAGACTTTCCAACCTTTTCGGTAGGAAGGATCACTACAACTTTACTCAGGTCGGGTACTACCCAATGATCAAGTACCGGTTACAGTACAGGATACCACAACTAATTCACGACTCCTCCATCGAGCAATGCAACTCGAGATGGAACATGTATTATTTCATTCAAAATGGCTATTCTAAAAATATGATATGAACAGTCTTTTCTCATGAAAAATGCAACTTTGAAATTGTGTAGGTGATGGCAGAAAATCCATCAAGAAATTACATAGATAGAGCAGTGCAGGGCTGCTCTTGACAGTTTTCATTTTCGATTGAGAAAGCGGCAGGCCCAAAGAGCACTACAGTAGCGCCTTGCGAGGTCGTAGAGCCGGTAACCCTCGTTCGCCTAAGATCGAAAATGCTCTGTCTTTGAGGAAAAAGAGATATAGATAGTGTTCCAGGATTTCATTGTTTTGAGTCTTTACTTAACTCGACCGCCTTTCTACTCCCATGCTTTTCTTTGGTCAACAACCAAGCACATTGAACAATAGTTCTTCACTACTCCTACAGGCTTGACGGAGTTCAGAGTTCAGTCTGTCTGGAGGGAATTATTTTAGATCAATCACTATGTTTAACAACGTTCGACGCATCTCTTTATTTGATGAGAAGAGTCTTAACTCAACTTCGAGTGATACAGCTTCTATGTGGAATGATTTTCCATCGGTCCCTTCTGACCTGCCACCCTTACCAGCCGACTCGGTTCCATCTGTCCCCTCATTACCTTCCATAGCAAGTGATGTTGAGGTGGAGCAGCCGGCTCCTTCTAATTATAATTACGAGACTCATGGTATTGATGAGGATCATCCGGGTCTTAACCCGGACAGTGAACGTATAGTAGAGCTTCAATCTGATATACACGATAAATTGGGAGAGTTGATGACTAACAAGAGTGACCAAGACGTTCTGAGTGCGGCCGAAGCTTTACATGGCGAAAGCAACAATATCCCTTTTCTGGAGCACCTGTTAGATGATTTGAACAAAAACGGAATAGAAGGTGAAGCCTATAAGGATGCCCTGGATCTATCGAATAGGTTGGGTATATTACCCGATAAAGCAGCTTTGTGTGATGCAGCGGAGCCATGGCAATTAGGATTTCAAGACGCAGCAAGTCCTATGATGCAAGGAATAATCGATTTACATCACGATATCTTTTTCTTCCTCATTCTGATTTTGGTTTTCGTATCACGGATCTTGGTTCGCGCTTTATGGCATTTCCACTATCAAAAAAACCCAATCCCGCAAAGGATTGTTCATGGAACTACTATCGAGATTCTTCGGACCATATTTCCTAGTATCATCCCGATGTTCATTGCTATACCATCATTTGCTCTGTTATACTCAATGGACGAGGTAGTAGTAGATCCAGCCATTACTATCAAAGCTATTGGACATCAATGGTATCGGACTTATGAGTATTCAGACTATAACAGTTCCGATGAACAGTCACTCACTTTTGACAGTTATACGATTCCAGAAGATGATCTAGAATTGGGTCAATCACGTTTATTAGAAGTGGACAATAGAGTGGTTGTACCAGCCAAAACTCATCTACGTATTATTGTAACACCTGCTGATGTACCTCATAGTTGGGCTGTACCTTCCTTAGGTGTCAAATGTGATGCTGTACCTGGTCGTTTAAATCAGATCTCTATTTCGGTACAACGAGAAGGGGTTTACTATGGTCAGTGCAGTGAGATTTGTGGAACTAATCATGCCTTTACGCCTATCGTCGTAGAAGCTGTTCCTAGTAAAGATTATGGTTCTCGGGTATCCAATCAATTAATCCCACAAACAACAGGGGAAGCTTAAGCGAAAATGAAAGAGTAGGGTGAGGGATAAGGGGGGAAGCCACTAAATGGAAGGCTTCGCTCGCTCTAAGGCTCGTTTAGTAGACAGCGAGTGGAGTGCATAAGCCCCTTTAGAGTTAGAGATAGGGGCGAGTACTACACGAGCTCGTAAGTCAAGTACGGAACGAGCGGAGGAGAGCGACCTCATCTTGCTTGCTTCTGGCGAAGCTTCTAGAAGGCCACCACTTCATAGGAGCGATAGCGAAGCCGTAGAAAGGCAAACAGCTCGTATAGCTCGCAATAGCGAGCCTACTTTTAGCTTTTTTTTTACTTTACCGCGGGACCTTAACAAGGAAAGTCAAGAATATCATCAGTAAGAGGGGTTGCTATTGAATCCGCTTCTCGAGTATGCAAGGCCTTTTTTTCGTCTTTTTCGGCCTGTTGGTACTTGTCGAATTGAAACTCGATACGATAATAAGAAGATTCGCCAACATTACCCATTTTTTTAGTGGATTCGGGCCGGGGTAAGTACGTGATTTTAAATTGCATCTTATAAGCATATGATCCTCCTTTTACTGTTAAAGTACCATCTCCGCCTTTGCTATCTATGCTTCCTGGTCGCTAGACTCATTCTTCTACTTGACTTCCAGCTACTCTGCTCTGAGCTTAAGAAAGGTTCAAAAGTAGCTTTGGTTGCCGCTAAAATCGGATGTGATTTTTGTAGTGGTGAATTCCAGAACAGGTAAATTCCCCCTCTCCTTTCGGGAACTCTCTTCTCTAGGGATTCCAATTCTATTTCTATTGACTCTTCCATGGGTGTTTTGTATTGCTACAACAAAAAAAGTTTTGGTAACTTACTTACAGATTGTATCTTAAATAAAAGAAACATCAACATCCTTTAAGCTAAGACTAAGGGATGGGGGGAACACTACCGATCCCGAGACAGACGACGAAGCTACATCGATTACAAAAAAATCTGAGTCAGTGGTGGCAGACCCTTTCCCGGCCCCTACAATCAAGCAACCTCACCAATGTGAATGAAAGAAAGGGAACCCCATACATCTCGACAAGTTCGTGCCTCTTTAGGATTTTAAGTGCGAACTAAAACCTCTTTTGAATTCTTATTCCGACTCCGAAGTCCGGATATTTGGTTGCTTTCTACTCGACCCATGTGGTTCGGCTTGTTGCGCCACCTCACTTAACCAAACATATCCGAGAAGAAGTTCTACCAGATCTACAGCACTTGCTGCTTCATGCCCGGTTGCATCTGACTCTGCTGGTTCACCTTCTAAACAGGTATCCGCACCTGATACACATCCTTCTCCTGTAGCTTCTTCTTTTTCCTATATTGTGGTGGCTTATTCAGCGAGCTGGAGCTCCTACAGTTCCCGCCCCAGCTTCAACTCTAGCTCCCTTCGGCCTCGAAGATCATCAGGTTCCATCAAAAGTTTCTATCTCACTCTGTTAATAGGTTTTTTACTTCTGCATGTTGGGAATCAAAATAGAATAAGATTTTCTACTTTATAAGTGATCAACTAGGTTTTGAATCCCTCGCTTACACTCTTTTGGGCTAGGTTCAGTTGGAGGTCGTACATTTCACCAGAGAAAAAGGGGGGGGGGATTTTCATACTGAAATCGATTCACCCGAAAAGGAAGCAAGGCTTCCATTCCGCGAGGAGCGAATAGATTATTATTGCGGTTTAAAGCACACTCTAATATCATAAGGACCGAACTCATCGGATCAGAAAGAGATGGCCAGTCCCTTCCTAATGCGAAAGAGCTTTATTCCGGTACTTCACACCCAAAGCAAAGCTGCACGGAATAGGGGCCTTACTTGTCCCGGTCCGGGAAGAGGTTAAGGTATTGTGGTTCCTCCCACATATCTTTCAACAAGGCATCCTAAGAACAAACCCTTACAAACCTCTTAGAGATGAGAGGCCTGTTGGAATTCATCATGCCCATTTGATATTTCATTTAGTCATCCCACCTAAAAGCACTCTTTCCAGATCAGTATGACAAGGGCAGCACCCATTGGAAAACCTTGATCCAGAACCCAAATTGGGTTATCCTAATAACCACCTCCCCTCCTTCTCGCGGGGGGATGTGCCACATCTTGGATGTAGGAGTGACGACCCGTGGTCCAATCTAGTAAAGAGATTGGGTGCCAGTGGTCTGTCTGAGGACGGGTTCAACAAGCTCTTTCTTTGAAAAGAAAAGATGGTTCCATGGATCGGGTTTTCATTTCAGAAGCTGCTAGAATGCATGTTAAGTCAGTCAAGGGGGTCTTAGATCATGACGATTCTTAGAAAAGGGAAAAAATATGATTTTTTCAGGACATATCTTAAAGTCCTAAAGGATTGAAAAGAAGAGTGAGCGACGAGTGGTTCAATCCGGAATGAAAGTGAGAGACCACTAGCGGAAAGAGTTTTCTAAAACACTAGGGTTTCTTGCATAAGATTTAGCGAGAAGTCCGACTAATCAAAGGAGTCTGAGCGTCGGTTCGCTGCCCTAACCGTGCGATTTCAGGGCATCTTTTCAAGTATTCATCTAAACTAAATGCTGGTGTCGGGTATCATCTCGATCCATTGGCAGCAGAAAAGAGTGATAGCTAGCTTAATTCTATAGGTTCAAAACTAGAGAAGTCTTCCTTCCAAGTAAGGATTGAAGATCATATGCTTACACAATCTCCCAAAAAAGAGGGTCTTTCCTGGCGACCTTACCCACACTTGGTAATTGAGGAGTCAAATCATTCTTTTTCTCTGATGCCTTAATCCTTTTAGTGTATCGGCATTTCGGTTGTAGCAGTTGTAGCTCTTCCTCTTCTCTTGTAGCTTGAGTGCTTGTTGTTGTTGTTTAACGTCTTTCGATTCAAAAGCAATCCTGCCAGCTAGTGTACCTCCTGACTGTCCGCTGCATTCGAAATGAAAAAGAATAGCAGTTCCTCGTCCCCCGAAATTGGATAGGGGATTGGCCTTTCCTTATTACTTATTATAAAGTAGTTAGGAGGCCAAGTACGTTATCGGGGCATCTAAGACAATCAAAACAACCGCCCTAATGGCTTTTTTCACCCATGGGCAGCTAGTTGAGGCCAATCAACCCGAAAGGGAGGTCGAGAAGGAGGGTCGAGCACAAACCGTAGGCCAACAGTGGATGGACGACAACCAACCAGAACGGATGATCGATGAAGATTGTTTAGAACCTTCGGGGAGTTCTCCGCACAAAGGAAATATATGAAACACTACCTAAGCAAACCAAACCGCTACGCTCCTGCACCTATCGGTACAGTGGCTTGACGCTCCTGGAATCATCAAAGCGGGAAGGTACGTAGCTACCCACCCTGGTTGGGAGAGTAGCGGATCGAGGAAGACACCAATCCCCTTCTTCCTTCCTTACAATATTACGGCATGGAACTCTCTATCCTCTCCCTAGAGTCGAGAGACAACTTTCCTCTCGCTTCTACGACTCCACTCTTACCCTTAGCTTTCGGTCGAGCTAGGCATCACTTCCTATCACTCTTAGTTGAAGGAGAGCGTAGGAAGCCAAAGACCTGTTTTGAGTTCTGAGTTGAATAAGGCAGGGATAGGTGAATTTGGAGATCAGAATAGGTCTTCGATCCGTTCATTCTGTCTTCAGGGCATACTTAAGTATAAAGAAAGAAGAAAGGAGGGAAGCTCATTCCGGCGGGTACTCCAAGTCCCTTAACTTATTCGTGGAACAGAGGAAGATAGTTATAGGTATTCGGACAGATAACGAAGAGTTAGGCGGGACCACTAGAGATGCTCCTATACTAAAGGCTATCGGAAAAGCAAGAAAGATAGGGGTGTCAAAACACTTCTTAAAAAGAGAGGGACAAGCTAGCCGTAGGCTATTAACCAGGAAGTGGCCGAAGCTTCCATTACAGAAGTTGATGGGCGGGGCCTTTTCATTTTCACCTAAAGGGGGTTCAGGCATTATGAGTGCAGCTCCACTAGTCTAGCTGGTAAAGTCTTTTGGCCTAGGACCTGGGTTCTCATCCCGCCTTTTCGCGGGAATGGGATCTTATGCCAGGATCTGTGATTGAACGCAAAGATTCTAATAGAAGACGTGAGAAAAAAAATGTAATATATGGAATCTTTTTTGATAGACTGGACTCTTCTGTAGGTTAGGAGGTTCTTTTTCTTTCGTTTAGCCGGCCTCCCTTAGGAGTGGGAAATCGATGAAATGAGCAAGTTGCTCCATCGAGAACGCGTTTTCGACTTAACTTACTTAACCAGAATACCTGGAATGACCCATAGGAGAAGGCTACGGGGGCATCGTTCACGTACTGATTCATAGCGCTTCCCCTTTCTAGTCAATAAAGAGTGTATGTGATGTTGGATCTTGTATCCGGGCCTGCAGACAGGCAGGAGATCCTATCCTCACTCCTCATATAGCTATATGAGTGACTACGTACATGGATGTACTCTTTCTGCTAGTTAAAGTTTATGCCTTTTTCCGACCTCCGTTCTGGTACCTCATAGCTATGCGCAGAGTGACTTCGTACCTTCTCTTCTAGTTTAAGCCTTTTGGTATGTTAGTCATGCGTGAAGCTGAGACTTGCTCCTTAGCACAAGTACTAAGCAAGCCCCTAAAGGCCTTCGCGTTAGTAAGCTAGCTTTGTAAGCTAAGCAAGCCAGGGTCTCCGGGCACTATGGTAGGACGTGGATCGATCATGACGAAAATGGACTTCTCCTTAATGGTTTAGAAGAGTCCCCTTCTTCTGTGAGCCAGTTCCCCGGGCTTTCTCCCTTCTCGACCAGACGAAGGAGATATGAATTCCATTCAGGCGGGTAAGGGCTTTACTCTGTGTTCTCTCCAGGTCGCCTTTGCATTGGCGAAGACTGGAAAAGTTCATCATTCAGTGGTGGGGTCGGTCTTCATAGAAAAGAGGGCGTCGCCCAACGAGTGGCAGATTTGGATGGAGTCTCGCTCATAGATAGAGGAAGAGTACGCGCGCTAGCGCGCTACGGCTTACGCAGTTGATCGGATCAGATAGCCCTTTGGGCAACCAACCGCACATCAAATTCCGATCAATTGGAGGTCTGGCTGAGTGGCTTAAGGCATTGGTTTGCTAAATCTACATACAAGAAGATTGTATCATGGGTTCGAATCCCATTTCCTCCGGCACGGAAGTGGAACGGGCGGGCGAAATTACGTGAGAGAAAGAACCTAACCTCTTGGTGTTGGTGGAGTCCCCCGGAGGACAGAATAGCACTACTTAGTTACTAGGAGCGGGGAGCCCGTTGCGCGTTGTGGCCTATCTTCTTTTTAGAAGCAAGCTCCCCCGTTTCTTGAAGGCCTGGGCGGCTCTCGGTTCTTGAGCATGTTGGGAGAGGGGATTAGGCGGCAGTTGAAAGAGCTGCTCGAAAGCTTGCAATACTAAACAAGCGAAAAAAGCCCTTTCTTGTTATTAGTAAAGGGCTTTTCCCTAACTAGTAAAGTGGTAAGTAAGGTAGGGCGCTATTCGATGAAGAAAACAGACTTTAGGAAAGTGGTTCAGGTAGCTCAGCTGGTTAGAGCAAAGGACTGAAAATCCTTGTGTCAGTGGTTCGAATCCACTTCTAAGCGGGCTTTGGGTCCAAAGGACAGGTAGCCGGGAGCGAGCCGGATTTTCAAAAATGAAAGTGAATGAAAGAGGAAGCCAAAATGTGAGCGCTCCTGCACTATACGGCTTTTTGGCGGTAGGGTTGGGGTGGCTTGCTGGAGGCAGATTTTATAAAAAAAGCGGTTGATTACTCGGATTGGTTCTCGCGTCCCTGTGCCCAAAAGGATGGGCGAGTTCGGTTCGAGTCTTCATCGATCGGGTGGATCTATATGCGGAGGGGGGTGAGACGAGGTGTAGCGCAGTCTGGTCAGCGCATCTGTTTTGGGTACAGAGGGCCATAGGTTCGAATCCTGTCACCTTGATGTGAGGTAGTAAACACCTAAAGAGCACCCATCCACCCGTAAACTTTCGCTCTTTTAGAAAGAAAAAAAATGGACCGCCCTTGATCTGATCTGGGCGGGATCTAAAGCAGCATTTCTTCCGAATGTTTCGGGGGCAGGCCTTAGGTTCAATTCTTTCTTGCCTATAGTCATGACTATAGGCTTCAGAAGAGAAGAAAAAACTTTTTCTAAAGAAAGAAGTAGTATCTAATTCACGTAAGAAAAGAGAATCAGTCTGCATGCTTAACAGCCTTCCCTGTCTGAATCCCTTTGTAAATGTAAAAAAAAGGGGGCTCCCTCATGGTCTTGGGGGCTATGAGCAAGAACCACATTCCTTAAAGAAAGTATACCCGAAAGCACTTTCTCTAGAATGGGTCAATCAATCAGTAAGTTGCTGACATTGAAGAGATTCAAGTCGATGCTTCAACTAAGACTCCTACATGACTTTCTGTCTGGAGGGAATCAATGTTTCTCAGTGAATGATGATGCAAGGTATATCTGATTGGAGTGTTCTTTTTATCTTAGGATTTTTGGTCTATTTTATACGAACAAGCAATGGTATGATTAAATACTTGCTTGATCGTGAAGATGTAAAATCTTTGAAAATTGGGGTGTGGGGAGTACCCATGACTAAGGAAAGACGTGTTTCAATGTTTCATTTTTTTATCCCCCTTTTTTTACTCTATTTTTCATTTCTATTGATTGGTATGGATTTCAATCTCTTTCTTGTCAAACTCCAATCCATCCTTCTCACCAAATCTCTCCACTTTCTTTTGAGTAGGTGTGGTGGAGGGCTGGTTATAGCTGTTGTTTTGACTATTTTGGATCCCGAGCTGGCTAAGATGATGGCTCCAGGGGGAGAGGAGGGTGGAAGCGGTGCCAGCTCTTCGAAGCAACCGTCTTTTGACCTGAACGTGCCACCTGGCGGAAGGGACGAGTTGTCTTCCGTTATGTATGAGCTATCAGAAGTTGAGAGAAGGATTCAACAGGCGGAGACCGGGATTCAACAAAGCTTGCTTGAGATTGAAGGCTTGAATGAATCAAGGGTCCAAGTTCTTCAAGCCAGTCAAGAAGCGAGGGAAGGGCCGAGAGATCAACCCGCGCCTTAGCACAAGCACTAAGTAAGCCCCCCCTCACATAGAAGAAGGGGATGGGTGGAGGAGATAAAGGAGAGCCCTAATCCCCTAAAATCCCTCATTAGGGAACACCTGTAAGATGAGTCCGCCGCTTTCTTTCATAACAGAGCCGGGAATAACGGCTGGCATAGAAGTATCTCGCACGCAAGGAGATGCATTTCTGGTACAGGTAGTACTGGACAAGCTCTCAGGGAATAATCTCTTTCTTATTTCTTCCTTTTTTCCCATGACGACTAGGAACGGGCAATTCAAAAATTTCACTTCGAATTTCGGACCTCAACATCCAGCTGCTCATGGTGTTTCACGATCAGTATTGGAAATGAACGGAGAAGTGGTGGAACGTGCGGAACCGCATATTGGATTACTCTAGTGCGGCACGAAGCCGCTGACGCCGAGTCGGCTCCTATGCCGCTAGCTATGCCCTGCTTGGTCCCCCGGCACGGTGAAGGTCCCGTAGCGCGTCATGAGCACCGGGCTAAGGGGCGGTTGAGCAACTCAAGCGAACCGCCCTACCTTACTACAACATAAGGACAGAAGGGAGAGGGTTGTGAAGGTGGCCTCGTTATCCACACCTCCGGTCAGATGAATGGAGGCCCTTAGACAAATGGCCGACCCGGGTTTTCATGAGCGTTGGCGGGTCCTGGAGTGCCTGTCAAGGGCGCTAGCGCATACCCCGGGGTGATCATCACCACCTGCACCTCACATCTCGGCACAGCGGAACGTGTAACCCGCCTGCTGTCTCATTCAACTACATTTGTTCCTGTAATCCATAGCCTAACAGAACGCAGCAGCGAGGGAAAACCCGCCCATACAGCCAGCGGGGAGGATGGCACTACTGGCAAAGACCGTCCGGCGAAAACGCCGCAGGCGCGAAGCGTGGTAGGCCTGTGCCGGGGGAGCATAGCATAGGTAGGAAAGGGAGCCAGGACGGTGGAAGAGCCTGGGGGGCCGGGTCATTTGACGGAAATGGAAGGATTTTCCCCTATTAGATTAGAGAAGGCCCTCCGAAGGGAAGTGCATTAATTCTTGGAAAAAGAGGGAGCGAGCCTATAAAAAAATGAAAGTGAATTCAATGAATAGATAGAGTCAACGGTACGACAGACAGCGCTGCCTACACGCGAATTAGCTTCCGAGGTCGAGCAGTCTCAATTTCACTACAGGATTTGCGAATGAATGCTGGGCCGGGCCACCTCGAATGGCGTGAGCCGCATGCGGGGAGACCCGCACGTACGGTTTTTAGGGGGATCTGGTCGAAAGACCGGCCGGCGCCCACCCGACTAGAGGGACTAAGAAATTAATAGAGTACAAAACTTATCTTCAAGCTTTACCTTATTCTGATCGTTTAGAGGGCGATCGCGGACTCACTGAATGAAGTCCTCCGTTTCTTTCGGAAGTGCTGACCCGCAGCGAGGCAGAGATGACTTAGTTACATAAGGAATATGGCGACGACAACAGCATGTCGTAGAAGGAGATAACAGGCGGAGCCAACGATCCGCTAAGACTAACGTATCTACAACTCCATCCCCGAGTGGCAGTCAAACGGAGGCGTGAATGCAAGATGCCAGCGGAATGATCGGCCGGACAGAGGCTAGGGCTGCTTCCTTCCCACCGCGTCCTTCCTAGCCTAGTGTGTCGGAGATATAAAGCGAGTGCACCGGAAAAGAACGGGAACTGGGTCGATCTATTCTATGGCGAAGCATCCGAAGCATAACTGCACACTCACACGATCTTTGCCGAGAGATAGGAGCATTCGGTGGAACCGGTGAACTACACTTGCTTCTGGATAGATGTGTGGGACAGAGGGCTCGTGGTACCAGCTGCCCAACCAGCCTCCTCTGCTTTGAGAACCGTGTGAACGGAGAGTGGGCAGAAGGGAAGGAGGTCCTCATACGGAGTCGCACACGCACACTTACTTGAGCAGTGCGGAAGACTGGGGAATGGGTTGAGTAAACTCCCCTGGGGCCGGAAAAATAACAGACGAAGCTTTACTTAGATAGGGCTTTGATTGGTCTTTTTTTTCTTAGTGATTGAAAAGGGGGGCGCCTGGTTATGTTACAAAAAGGGAAGGCAGAGGTAGTCCTTCGAATGGCGAAACGAAGGGCTAAATAGCGCCAGTGATTCTCTGAGCCGGTCTGGATTTTCTACGCCTCGGGAAACAGGTCGAGATAGATGACAGCACCCTT
>NC_142443.1:9617500-9660000 GCF_059453495.1 Arachis ipaensis | reverse complement strand
AAGGGGCGCCCGATTGAATGAGCCTAGCAGTGGCGCTCGGGTGTTGGTTGTTCGGTTTATTTTATTTTAACTTTGCTTCAGCATGCGTTAACAGCTGCTTGGGGTACGATGACAAAGAGAAGTTCGGCTTGGCTTTCCAGGCTTAAAGAGCCTTGTTACTATGTACTACCTTCTCGCTTCTCCTTCACTTTAAAGCCTCTATCTTTCTTTTTACCAGCACTATGAACTCTAAGTCACGGTACGGGCCCTTTATATATAACTTGTACGAGAAGTAGGGTAGGTGTAGTACGTACGCATATATATAACTTGTACTTGAAGCACGGTAGGTGTAGTACGTACGCATGGAGTTCTCGCATGGACTGACGCCTAGGAGTGAGAGGGTTGTGCTAAATGAAGAGCTCTATTCCGGTCCATAAAGTGAGGAATCAGGTAGCACGACTTAAGGGTCGATCTTAATAAAGAAAGGAGAGAACATACCTATTGAAGGAAAAAGAGAGGATAACGCATCGACGAAATAACCCAAAAGGTGCGGGTCTCACTATTGACCGCGGCATTGTTCCTCCTGATGACAAAACTCTGATTCATTCAGTCGTAATGCTTAAATGCCTTCTGTTCAGAAGAAGGGGAGAAGATTCTCAACCCATATGAGACAGGGTAGCCGCCTAGATTGTTACTGCTGCTGAGCCTGCTAAGCTAAGCCACATGCAGACTTCGAGTACCTTCATGTAGAACAAAAAAGATACCAATCAGACCACACCAAGTGCTCTTGAGAATAGGCTTACTTCGAAATAGGAGCTTGAATGAACGCCAGGGAATTCCCTTTTGGAATGTTTTTTTCTTATATAGTGTAGGTAAGAGTTCAAGATGCTTGTACTCCTCCCCTTACTCTAACGTTCTTAGGCGGCGGCAGGATTCACCAGCACGAGTAGCAAGATAAGTATAAGTCATCGTAGTGTAAGGTCCAGATTAAGCGATTTAGCCTGCTGAAGATGCTCCAGTTCTGTTGACTCAGATGCTCGGGATGAAGATTATGAGCCTGATGAGCGTGATCGATAGCCCGATGCTCGTGGTAGAGATGATCTTCTATTGGTTCAGTAGTTGATTCATTAGTCGAATCAGTTTTTGATTATGCAATAGATTAAGAGAAAAAGTGCACCCTGCATCAATAGCAAATCCAGTAGCATAGGCAGTTGATCCATCCATTGAAAAAAATCCTACGTAATGCCGATGCATGAACCCCTCTCGGCCCCCAAAGGTCCGAAATCACCGTACGCACTCCTCCATATCCCACTCTGGAGGTAGGGCACGAGAATCTTCTATTTTTTCTTGAGTGGAAGTAGGAATGGAGTGGCTCATGCCAGACCGGAGAAATCCTACTTATCGGCTAGCTCAATCGCAAATCGGGCATCCCCATGATAGATTTAGCCAGCTTCTTAGCTCAGCCTCATGCAGACCTTCGGGACTCGCCCTGGATCTCCGAATAGCCTCACCTGAAACTGGTAGACACACTGAGCCACCACGTACCCCTCTCGCCCGTCGTATGCTATGGATGGTCACACTAGCCCCTCGATGGCATGGCGGGATTTCCCATTGACAGTTCCTGAGGTCATTCTTTTGGGAGATCCTTAATCCTGGAAAGAAGGAAAGGCATCAATCCAGACCGGCAGCACCCGAAAGGGAGTCTTAGCTTTACGGCCGGGGGCAGGGCTCTCTCATAAGATTGATTGGCCTTTTCATTCAAGCAGGAATGAGAGCCGATTCGAGATTGCCCTGAAAGGCAACTAGTCTTTAGGTTAGGGAATAGCAAATTGCTCTTTTTTCGAACGAAATCAAATAGTCAATCCCTCAACCACGGACAGAGACTAGGCTGCACCTTCTTCCTTCCGCTTATAGATTGACAGTCTCAGTCTTAGTCACCAAGTCGAGCAGGAAAGACGAACATCCGGTCATGGATCGGTAACAAAGCTAGTCTTTTCATCGCATTGGATTCCTATAGTAAACGTCACCAATCCTACTCTACTACTCAAGGAAAGCTGGAGGAACAAGGGCAGATGAACAGCTTTCACAAACCTGTGCTGTGCCAAAACAAAGGACTGAAGCCGGATCGAGCTGCATTTAGGCAAATCGGTTAGCAAATCAATCAGGTGGGAAGCTAAAGCACGAAAGCATATAGGTGGGATTCACTTCTGATTAGTGTCATTCATTCTCGGAAAGAGGCAAGATAGCCTTCGAAAAGACGAAAAGAAAGTGTTGAAGCCAGTCATTTCGATTAACATTCTTGATCTTGGAGTGTCACTCCGGGTTGACATTTCTAATCAACTAGTGGTTGGTGCCAGTCACTCACATTTCAACTCTATCTATCCAGGCCAGGGGAAAGTACTAAAGAAAGTAAAGGATGCCAGAAATCGTCTTCAATCTATCTGGAATCACTCACTCACGAGGGGTTCTTTTGAAAGCACCCTTTCTTTCTTAAAGCTTCAGCTACTCTTTTCGCCGCCTTAAAGGTAAAGGAAAGCCAAAGCTGACATTACAGCTTGTCGCTCTTCGAGCGGAGGGCAGGATCTAACTTCCTAGTCTCGATTGTAGTAAGGGTTAAGCTAAAAGGGGCTTTCAAGGCTCTCGTCCCCTCGGTACTCCAACTGGGTCCTCAAATGCCAGGTTCTGGACTCCATCCTTCTCGTATGAACTGCCCAAACAACGCTCGGGATGACAGACACACTTCGGATGGAGATGCTTTTTGTACGGGATCTATTGGTTCAGAAAGAGAGCTACTAAAAAAAAGGTAAACGTTTTCCCCGATCCCAGATCAAGAACAAAGTCCTAAACAAAGTCTTTCTCCTCACCGACAAAGCAGAGTGCTAATTCCGATCAAAACAACCCCGAAGATAAGATGCTATATATAAGATTAAGTGTGGATCTATTCCAATAGTTTCTGGTAAGCCTGATAGAGCACAGTTGGTAACAAGGCGAAGCCGTGCCTGAAAGTGAGTTCCTTGTTTTTCTGTTCTTTCTTTTCTTCCCTATGTGCCCCTTGCGTATAAAGAGAACCTTCTCCACGCTTAAGTAGCTAAGACGCCATCAGGAGAAGTGGGAGATGGTCTGTTTAACTGTAGCTTCATCCCTGTGCTCCTATCTCATCCGCTGCTCTTGTGGGTCTTGGCGGTAGGGCAGTAGGAGTCAAGGCAATAGGATCCGTAGACGGAAATGGCCTAAGTTGGAAGGCTTATTTGAAAAAAGCCTTGCTCCAGGCCTCAAGGCGATTCCTAGTAGATCCCGGGCCGGGGGAATCCCCTTTCTAAAGCTAACGAAAGGAACTATGACCATGGGAATGATTGTTGAATAAAGAAAGTACCACTAAGGAGGCGTCCCTCTTGCCCAATAGTCACTCTGTTCACGGTTAGCTGGGAATGAATGTGAACCAATTGTTGACAGAGATTATTTGATTAGCTTGATAAGGTAGGCTTTCGGATAGTCAATATGATTTAGTGATGGTGTCCGTGGTCTTGTTCAAATGCTTTTTTTCGGGCCAGGAGCTAGAGGTCTTTTCTTTTCCTGTTCACGAATCCCATGCGGGAAGACGACGGTGCACAAGGAGTCACTCGTGGCACACTGACTCCTTTTGTTGTCGATTGATTTGACTCTGTCTCCTCCCACTCCCAGGAAGGATCAGATACAGATTCTCTCGTCCTGGTGGTTTGGGCATAGATCGGATTTGCCTTCTACGACGGCTAGTGAAATCATAAAGAGTGTGCTCCCCTTGGGCATGAAGCCATTGGATCAGGGCATCCAATCAAAGGCGAAAGGTATTCATTCGGAGTTCTTCCCCGGCAAAGCAAAGTCCCGTCGAGTTAGCTGTTGGAGTAAAGGCATGCCTTAAGGTAGCGAGTGACTTTCAGGTGAGATGGTTAAATAGTCGATTAGATAAAGGCTGTTGCTACTTCCCCCGAAGGGATAAAACTAAAGCAAGCTACCTTCACGCTAGGAGCCTCTTTTCTACCTTGCTATAGACATCGCGAGAAGTAACGACAAAGCAGGAGATCATAAACAAACAAGATACAAACCAACAAACATACCTGATAGGGCTGCAGCTAAGAGCAAAAGTCATAGGGACAGCGGCGCTTCACTGGGTCCATATGACTATCATCAAAATACAGATGAAGATGCGTAGTCAACGGATCCCTAGTCTTAGAACTAGGAGTTTCACAGTGAGATAGACGTCTAAGATAAAGTGCAAGCCAGCAAGCATTCCTACTATAACATAGCCTCAGAGTCCACCAAAAGAAGATTTATAGAATCTAGGGGCACTAAGACTAGTGATAACGGGAACCCCAGACCTGTAACATAAATCCTACACTCGCTAAAAAGGAGGAGTCCAAAAAGTCTATTAGAATCCCTCGGGAACAAATCAGACTTCACAATCACTTAGGCGCTTATAGGCTTAGCAAGGACAAAGCAACTAAAGCCTTAGGGAAAGAAAAGAGATCTGTTATTGTCAGCCCTCTATCCTCTATATTAGGCTAAGGCGGCTATCAAGTAATCCTAATAGAATCTGCCCTTGAATTTTCGCGTTTGGTTTGCAACCGGCCAACCGTTGGAATTCCTGTCTTATTGGCCGCTCTTCGCGCTTTGCCATCAACTTCATTGTGTGGTACTGCGCGGAAAAGGTCTATCCTAATCGTGTTTTCAAGCGTTCTCCTAGGTGAATAAAATTTATGATTCACCTGTTCCGAGGAAGAGATAGAATATCTCATTTTATTAGCAGATCAGATGTAGCATTAGTTCTATCAAACTTTATGAAAGGTGCGCCTTATTTGACCGGGGGGAAGGTGCCTAGCCTTTCATATGAATCTTCCTATAGAAATTTTTAATAAGGGGCCTAGCGATCTACAACCGAGTCTTCTTCACGTCGAAAACAGTCTATGACTCCCGAGATGCTTCTGATTCAATAATTCCTGAAAACAGGGCTGGCGCGCCTAACAGGAGATTCGATAACCCGGCATTCGTAGATCAATCCTCCTTTGCTTTTGCTAAAGATGGCATTCTATTAGAAATGGAATTGTGCAAACCCTATTTTTTCTCTGGCCGCGGGTGTGGTTCTTATACTAGTGATCTTCTTGTAAGGGACAAAGTGGCTTAGTTGAACATAGTGAGACTAAGCTGGCTTCTATCCCAACAGCGAGTAAGGACCCAAGGCAAGGTGACGAAGGTAAGAGGGAAAGTGCTAACACCAATAAATCCCTTAGGGCAATCAGTCTTTGACTCCCTTCCCATTCTTGCATCTCGGAGGGCTTTGCCAGCTAGTGGTTACCTATGTGCGAAAACATTCCTCGCAAAAAGTCTTTATTTGTCCTGCTAACAGGGCATTTTCCCTTCCAGTTAAGTGTCCTTCTGGTATCTAGCTTAGAGCTAGTTGCAGTAGATTCTTGGCCCCGCTTTGCTTTTTAGGATAGGGGTCAAGACAAGTTTGCTAGTCCCTATAGGAATCAAAACCATGTTCTTTTATTCCTATAAACATCTTTCAAATTCCCATAGACAAAACTCGCATAACACGCGGAGGTTTGCTTCCTTGGTCTAGCTTCCTGGCTTTCTTTTTCGATCGGGAATGGCAATTGAAAAAGTCTTTCCCACAACCAGGGTCAGGCCTATATAATATAATGTTTGGACGAATAAGCTGAAATTACTTTACTTTAAGGCTTTCCTCTAACTTTCTCTACATTTGGTATGCATGCCTTAGAGATCTCATACAGCAACAGGTACTCACAGAATCTTATACGTTTTCCTTCATATTGGGCCAGTAACCTTCCTCACCTGATCTACGACCACCCTTCTCCTCTAATGGTTCCTTCCGAGGTCGTCTAGTTCATTACCATTACATTAGGATATGTCCTCACTCAGAATAAGGGGAAGGAAGATAGGGCATCCGATTCAGAATCCATTCTTCCAGTCACAACAACGGACCTTGATGAAAACAATGAAATCACACTTTTTTGGGCTTTTTTGAATCAAAGATCGTAGCGTAGAAAAGGACCAGAGGCGTAGATGATCCAGAACTAAACCGATCACCTGCCAGTGGCATTAGTAATGAGACTACCGCCTGTGTCTATCTCGACAGGTAGGGGGAACGGATCCTTTAATTGACCTCGGGAACATGAAGGGAGTAGGGCGTATGTCGAAAGGGACGGAACTCGTTCTATACGGGAAGAAAAAGTAGCGATGAAAAAACCCATGCATTTATTTGATGATAACTCGAAGACGCTTTCAAGTGAGTGAACCTCTAAGGTAGTTCAGTGATCCTCGGGAAGGAAACTAGTTCAATGAACCTATAAGGCAAGGGATCAGGCAAACGGAAAAGCTATGGGTTGAAGGCCGGTGTTAGCAGGTTGGTTGGGCAAGTAGGGGCTACGGTTCAGTATGAGTCTGCTCATGGCCTGGTTCTTCGTACAGAGTAAGTAGTTTCAGCTGTGCAGCAATACCCGTACTTTTAGCCATAGAAGATGGAGGAAGGAACAAGAGGTTCTTTGAGGACGAAGGGACATCCAAATAAGGGCTTCCCCCCAGGAATGTATGCTATATAAAATCTTTCTATTAACCGGTCAAAGGAAGTGACTTGAAGTGAAGGAATTCTCCTCACCGACTCAGTTTCTCATCGTTAGAGGGGCTACTTTCTATTAGGGCAAGTCGTTCTATGAAATAAATGCTTTAGATAGGCAAGGAGCGGTAACTAGAGTTCCAACTAGGCCTGCACCGGTTGAAGAAAAGTCATCGAAGTCGGCTGTTTACATCCATTCTCCTGAAAGAGACGGCAAAGCTGAATAGGAAAGGGGAGGGGATCTGATTCATTATCATTAGAGGTGATTAACTGATATAACCTCTTCTCTTCTTTAAAATCGCATCTCTCAAGTGAGAAGAAAAGGCCCCCCCTTATTTTTCTCATTGCGGTGGGAAAGCAAGGTATTCAAGGACCCAAGCTTGGGGCATTCCCTCATGGCATGTGGCCCCTTGCATATTTATTTAGCACCCACCTCTGGGCACATATGCTTTCTTCTTCTCCTCGTAGTCCGGCCTACCATCGTTTGGCTTTCCATCACCACCCTTGGCAATGGCTTTTCCCCCCTGTCCTTGATGTTTTGGATGTGATCTTGTTCAGGCCAGAAGAGTTCAGAGTCTAATCGCAGAGAACTCATACCGTCCCTTGAGCCTATAGATAGAAGGTAGGCCTAGACTTTAAGGTGAATACGTCTTTCTGTGATCTTACGGTAGCGAGTTTCGGTAAGTTCAGTAAGTGAAGTGACGAGCGAAGGTGTACAAAGTCTATGACTCACACGCTTAGGCGGGTTACGGGACTTTGTGATTCTTTCGGACAAGATTGCCTAGATTGATCAGATTCTCTTCCTATCTATTCATAAGACAAGATCAATCAAGGAATCCAGAGGCAGGGCACTTTATTCCGATATCTCCCCCCGAGGTTGAGGTAGACTTCCCTATCCTTAAGGATAAAATAAGATCTCTTGCTTTGCCCACAAGCCCTACTAGCGTAGCAAGTCTGGTCGCAGGTGTGTTGTTCGTTCTAGCGATAGGCTCCAAGCGCGATTCTGATTCTAAATTAGGTTTTCTGTTCTGGAATGAATCTGTTCTAAAGAAAGACCTGCCTATACTGAAGAGGGGCTGGTTCTCTTTCTTGATAGCATGGCGCTCGCATTTTCTTTCTATTTTGCTGGGTACCCTTGACACTTGGCATTGCTTCCTTTCATCCACGAGGAGGGAGAATAGTGATCTCTCAGCGGCGAAAACTCTATGTTCTTAGGTATAGTTCTCTGTTTAGCGAAAAATCCCTCATATTATCCAAATATATAAATCTTGGTAAAAAGAAATCGATGTATGTCTTTGTGTTCCACCCAGCTATGATGCATGACAGGAGAGAGCGAACACAAGCTCAAAATTAGCCTTCTAAGCAATCGAGCACCAAAGCCGATCTTCCTGACAGGCCGCATCCTCCACGGCCAACTCGTCAGCAAGTAAAATCAAAAGGCACTGCCTTGATCCACTTGGCAAGCATCTTTATAAGTTTCTTTTAACGAGTCTCCCACACTCCTTCTACCGGTCTAGCACACCTCTGATGGATCTCGCCTCGCTCCTTCCTTAGCATTAGCGGGTTTCGGTTGTATGATGGAAGTGGGGAGATCTCGCAGAGCAGCATATTAGTTATTAATAAATTGCCAGCGGAGACACAGCTCACGATGAGAGTTTGTTGTTGAAGCACTTTTCTGCCGGGTGTCGCATTCACGTGGTATACACGCCTCGCGCCGAACTCGATCAATAGTTGCGCCGATATGGTAAATGCCTTTAACCGAAGATTCTATTCAGTAGCCCGCAAAGTAACACCCTATATGGAGCTTGCGGCGACTAAGCGCGGGGCGAACCTTTTGAGACCTACTTGGCTAGGTGGAGGATCTGAAATACAATGTGAAAAGGAAGAGGAAGAAAGCGAGTGGCTTTACGGATTGAAGTGCTGGTGGCTTGTTTGCTTTCCTGTTTCTGGGAGCAGGATTCAACTAATTAGGGGAGCCTAAGGGACTGAGAAGGAGGAGTAGGAAAAGGAGGTAAGGTATTGGCATTGCTATTCTGGCGGAAAAGAAACGACTCCTTGCCCCCTCAAATCCTACCCTTCCCGCCGTACTAGCAACCCGGTCCGCTTCGAGATCAGTTCAATCAGCGGCTAAGTCCGCTTAAGTACTAACTTCCGCTCCGCGGTAAGCATGCGAGTCAATTAGCCCCTTGACCACAAGATCTTACAAAGAACGGGAATGCGCGCCAAGAGGAATATCAGAAACAATCTAAATAGTTGCTTCTCCGTAGCCTTCTCTGTATCCGGTTTTCCTAACTCAAGATATCGAGGAAAAACGGCGGGCTAGTCCTCCATCTTAATCTCTGGCAGCATTTCCCGGCCTACTAGAGCATAGGAATGAGGGACGGAATCCTATTCAACAGCTTAGCCTATAGCTTCTAACGGATAAGATTCAAAAGTAATCAGAGTGTTGAAATAGATTAAATGGAAAGATCAATTCTGACTTCCTGGCCTTCGTTAAATCCCATCCTGTGATTGATCAGCAAGGGATGAGATTATGATTCCTTCCGGAAATCTGTCTTTATATGATTTGTTACCAAGCCCTACAGAGTGAAATATTAGTAGGTAGGTAGCCTCTTACCCTTTAGAGAAGGATGTTAGGGACGAAGTCTCAGCCGTTGAATAGCCTATAAGCACAAGAACGAAATCTAGCAATTGAGCTTTGACAGCCTCAGATCTTATTGACTATTGCAATTTACCGTGGAATCTATTCCCAGGCGCGTTAGAGAGTAAATGCAGTAGGCTATTACAGCTATTAGACTGAAAAAAATCTTAGTGTGGTTAAGCCCTAAACAAAAATGCAGAAGTTGTCCCATCTCCGGTTCTTGGTAATGCCATCTGTCCTTTTGTGCCTCATAGGCTGGCTCCAATAATTGCTTGTCTAAAGACTAGATGCTGGTAATGCTGAAGTACAGTAAAGTGCTCCTCCCCAGGTCCCTCTTGTAATGACATGCGTCAACTATCGATGACCTGCCTGAAGTCTTCTTCCAGCGCTTCATAGTCTTTATCGTACACCAGTAGAGCTGCTCATCAAAAAGGTTTCCCAAGTCGTGTTGCAACCAGATGACTCCATCTCTCTCTTGTATTGTGTCTTGAATCCTCAGAATCGGTGTCTGATGGTCCTCATCTCCGCTGGAATATTAACTTAACGTTTTTTTTGGCTTCCTCCCTGGTACTGTATGGGCCGTCTTACAAGTGCAGGGTAACACCCTGGGCCGGATCTACTTCATCGACTGTGTGCTTGCCGCCCAATCCTTCCCAACTCTGGCCGCCTGTAGCTAATTCCGAGTAGCGTCTCGTAAGCACCTTCGTGCTGAGCCGTCAGAGCACAACACAAAAGTTGATGCTAAACTAAAGGTGCATCAATGGATACCTTCTGCCTCAAACACTTCTCCAGCGGCTTTACTAGTCGCCGGCTCATTCTTCAACAGGCATTCTCTGTGTCTAAAACTAGAAAAATGAATCAGAACATCGGCTTACCAATCGCCTACCATGTCTCCTCTGTAAGATCTCTTTAGACCCTCCGTCCACCATCGATCGTACTCTGTAAAGTCAAGTGTTTCGCCTATCTCCATCTCTCGAGCGACTTCCAAAGCTTTCGCCTCTTGTGCGATTTGCTATCGGTGTCGCTGCTCTTCTCCTTTCTCTAGAATTTAGATTCAATATCAATTCTAACAAGCAAGAAAGAAAAGATAGGCCAGCCTTGCCATTGCTTATTTGGTGTTCCAGGAGCTCCCTACTGCATATCGAGACAATCGGCCTATCCTGGAGTTTTACACAATAATGAGGGACCATTGGCACCAGCCCTCCTCCATGGAGGAGGAGTTATGCTCTACATATTCCGCTTGTGGCTGTGCCAAGAAGCTGCAGAAGGCCCGAGATCCGCAACGTCTTAGTTCCTCATGCACCTTCGCCTCGAGTTTGAGTCCATCAGAGGCCAGCTCCCGCACCTATCGGTACAGTAAAGGAGAAGAGTAAGCTTTTGAAGTTGACTTGTTTGTTGGCTTTAGAGCTAATGAATGCGGAGTTACAGTGAGTAGCAAGCAAGCGAACGGAGCGTAGCATAGTTCGCGATAAGCTAGTCAGCAGGAATAGCGGCCTTTCTGCTGCTAGGTCTAGTCGGCAATTCAGCAGCTAGGCTGAGGGACACGAACGCATTAAGAAAGCAAGTGAACTCCCTCTAAGCAGTACAGGTCCTTCTTTCGTTTCCGCTGCGAGGTCTTTCACCCCACGCCAACCAAAAAGGCAGGTTCATCAACCCCGCGAGGGTAATTATTTCGCTTCTAGAGCGCTCAGCCCTGTGTCAGAAAGAGATTGAGGGCTAAGAAAATGAGTGAAATCCGTTTTTGCATAGCTTGGATTCTCTTTATTCGCCAATGAACACTTTCGTCTGTAACGTGCATTTTTTGCTTTATTTAATTTAATGGATCTCGAACTTGAGTGAAAGCCAATGCGTTTTCCGAAAGGGGGTCTTGAAAAAAAAAGGCCTACCCCTTTTACGCAAGGGCAGGAGATGTTGAAGTTGCGCATGAAGTAGTCTCTATCTCCCGGTCGGAGACAGGGGATGGATGTCGCTAGGCTAGGTCAACTCTATCATTGGTTTAATTATCCCTATTTCGATCACTAGAAAAAGATATGTGCAACTACTATCCCGATGCAGCGAAGCTAGGTGGTGCTATTATGGCGGGGGAAGGGTCTACTTCTGCTCCGAATGCTTTTGGTGGCAGGTCTTTCTATTACCGATATGGACCTCACTAGCGGGTCTCATTCTGTACCTAGGTAAACGATCTATCTAACTAAGGTCAGTATATGAATCTGCTGCGTCTTTTTTTTATCTCTGGTGTTGGATCACCTACTCACTACTGCGCTGCGACAAGGACTGGAACTGCCTCCGCTTTTGGACCTTTGATTAATTAACATCTCTTTTGTTTATTGACCTCCTATTTCTTTTCTTTGTTTTAACCCTAATCCACAGGAGGTCAAATTCAGACTTTAGACTGCTGTTCAATTATTTCATTGTCATTCTCGATCTAACAAGAATGGAATCACGCTCTGTAGGATTTGAACCTACGACATCGGGTTTTGGAGACCCGCGTTCTACCGAACTGAACTAAGAGCGCTTTTCATTTTAATAATAATAATCCATTTTATGTGACCCCAATACATCTTGCATGCATAAGATAATTCTATAATAAAGAAGCCCTTGGCATAGAAGCTGTGAAAGAATAGGCTGCTGGAGGAAGAACCGCCCAAAAGCGGGAGAGAAGCGGAACGGGCAAGTCAGCCAGAGCTACTTTGAGGGAAGCCAGCTCCTCATCTGACTTTGAAGGCTTGAGCTTGAGTGGGTCGAGGAATGGCATGGTCTCCGGGAGAAAGAAAGCCAAAGGAGCGAAAGGCACACCATCCTAGGTAAGCAGCATCTTTGAAGCGGCATCTCACTCAATATACGCAATTCTCATATCTGTCTTTTCCGGCCGATTCCATGCCACTCTACTTTGGACCCTCTTGCAGGAGCTCGGACTGAGTCTAGTTTAGGTCCATCCGAGGGTTTGGCTTTCAAAACTAACTGCACTTCTTCACTTTTCTGCTTTTTGGATGGGTGCTCTCCCCCGAGTGAAGGCATAAGCCGTAGACAGTCACTAGTTTGATCGCTATGCCATTCTCGGCAACGATGTGGTGATAGCTGATTGACGAGTTGCTTCGGTCTACCTTGTTGAATCATCTACATTGATTGAGGACTCGATGTCAGAATGCATTCTTCCCTGTTGTAGAAGTTTTCATCTAGTTCCTGTAGCTAGTCGTAGATGCATATTCTAGTATACAGATCGGCTATGCGAAATAGTTCCTGCTAACTTGCGAAGATAGGGAGCACTACCTTAGTCGCTTAACGGGGAGCTAGCCCTACAAGAGATAGATCTGAAACTTACTATATCCGAAAAGCAGATCCGATCCATGCCAACATAAAGACCATACCTTCCATAAACCTTCATGTGAAAGACGGCAGGTCCAGTCTCATCCCATTCCCAAGCGAACAACGCCATTCATCTCTCAAGTTCTCAGATCCGGTTTGCTGCTCGCTCAACAAATCAATCTCCTCAACTTCTGCCTACTACGCTACGATCAGCAGTAGCCGACTTGTTTACTTAGGGCGCCCCTACCCTATAGAGTCCGTCCGTTTGGCAGCAAAACATAGCGAGTGGAGTAAGTAGGATGAGGCGGCCGGAAGAGACTGAGCCCGGACGAAGCCAATCACATTGAGTTGTAGATTGACATAGTTAACCTTCAGTGCACTTCAAATAGAAAGTCAGAGTTGAAGCTGAGCGTTCACCTTAGCGGCACCTCTGACCTCAGATGCATGTGTTAAGCATATAACTAGCGAGCTAACCATACTTCGGATATCGCCCCTATTCGATAAGGCAAGGCCAGTCGCTGGATTAATACTAAAAAACGGACCATTCCTTATCAGCTAACTTTTGGCTAAGGGACTGCCGGAAAGGATAAAGTCAACCCATGCGCCAATCGCCCCCATCTTACTTCTCCGAGTTCGTTATATTAATATTTATATATATAGAAAGTTGCCGGGTTTTCACAATGAATAGGAGGGGGGGCGGGCGATTCATCTTTGAGCTATTTTGCTTGGCCACTGCCACTAAAGAAATAGTCTTTTTTCGTTTTTACCAAGATAATGAGCTAGCCACAAAAGCTATCACTGAAAGAAGCCGCAGCTGGCTTAAAAAAAAAGCCTTTTCGTTGTCACCACTAACCTCGATCGATTGGAGCATCGGGTGACTGGATAGCCCAATGAAATCTAGAGGGTGCATCAGAGAAGATGTATCAATCATGAATAGACCAGTCGAAAAACCTCTTCCAGTGCATTCTACCGACGCTGGGGGACTGATTTATGCTGTCCATGTTGTCAGCCCATTTATTGCTGCTCCTCGATCAGTTCATTGGGCTTCTTCGGCTAAGAAGATTTTCAATCAAATACGTTGTAGCTGACGAAAACACGGACCTATCTCCGGCTTACTCTCCTGATCACCGAAAGATGGACGAGGGCTTCTCTTACCTCAAAAACCCCTTTCCGTAGGTAAGGATCAACAGGATTGGTTGGGTAACTGGAAGCTGACTGATCAGCTCGAAAGAAGCCCGCAACGAATTCAGAATGATTAGGAAGGGCCGGACCTCTCTTGACCGAAGGCCTGACTTCTCTTCTCGAGCTCATGGACTTTGTTCATGGGGGGGCACTGAGCAAATCGACTACACGGAACAATCAAGCCCGAATTCCCCTAGATGGAAGAAGAATGTGGACAGATGGAACCAAAGAGGTCCCTGCTTAGCGCAGGCTACTTTTGAGCCCTAGATCAAGAATAAGGTGTCCCCTACACCGGACCGGAATCTCCATCCCGATTAGGAACCACAATAGTGATTCTCAATGGCTGGTTGTCTTTCAGAACCTGCTTCTGTGCTGACCAAGAAGCAGAACCAAAGCGAGCAGGCAGGACCAGTACCCTTAGTTGTTCTATACCTTGCAGGAGAAAGGAAAAAGTAGCCATTCGGGTATGAAGTTGCTTGCACATTGCCCCCCAACTCACACAGCTAGGTTTCGAGAGGGCTCTATCGATCTCCGGAACAGGGGAAGAAAGGGAGGAAGTGGGTGGTATCGTATATAAGATTAAGGACGCTTTTCGAAGTAATGTGACCGAAATATCGTAAGAGAAGAAAGAATTGAAAAGAGCCTATTCAGTTAGTCAGAAAGCTAGATCAAGAAAGCTGCGCCCAATAGAGCAACGCCTTGAGTAGACCGATAAGGTCTCGCGAAGCCGGTCACCGTACGCCTACGATCCTATCTGACTATTGAGGAGTTTGATCTTCTATCTTTTGTTCAATTGTGCGTGCTTTGCTTAACACATGCAATCGAAAGAATGTTCGATCATCAAACTTAGACTCAATGAAAGCTGCCGTTCACGTCAGGGTCCGAAGGAGATGTAGTCACTTTGAGTCTTTCTTCTAGATTGGGTTGGTGTTCAGTGAGAGGGGCCTCTCCCTTACAGCGTGAGAAACTGGGATAAGCTAACTTCCTTGGTCATACCAAGCCATGGGTTACACGGAAAGATTTGACTCATCTAGAGGAGTCTCAGGTGCCGCATAGCGGTCCAGTTTTGGAACAGGTCAATTGGCGGTTCATACCCCATTCCAGGGTGAGGAGCCGGCTACTGGCATTGAACTCAATTACCGACTGCTGAGGCGTCAATAGCGAGTAAGCGGGTAATTGGGGGAGGTGGTCACTAAGCTTTTTTACTGATGACGATGGAGGAAGGAAACTTCCGTTAGTCTCCCTTAGGAGACACACATCCCATTAGTATTGGTGTTGGTGTGCAAGTCCCACATCTAACAGTAAAGGACAGCACTACTTAGTGAAAGAGGGCTCAAGCTCAACATGATATGAAACGTTTTGTTGGCTTGTTTCCATCACTGAAAAGAATTCGAAATGTTAAGATCGTGCTTAAGCACTTGCTTATTTCTTTCCTGATCCTTTCACCGGTGATGTTATGTACTTGGATCTTCTTTGATTTGATGGGTGAGGCCCTGATTCTGAAGATCCAAAGTGCCTTCATACAGAGGGCAATCCGATTTTTTATTTTCGTTGGTTGTGATGGTCTTATTATTCTGTGGATTGCGGGTTTGCTTTCTGTTGCGGCTGGAGAAGAAAGCTTACACATGATGATGGCTCCAGCTGGAGGGGGGGATGGAAGCGGGGCCGGTTCTTCGCAGCGCCCGGTGCATTTGGATCTGAATCTGCCGCCTGGCGGAAGGGACGAGCTTAACGCCCTTGTGGCGGAGCTCGATCGAGTGGAAGAGGGGATTCGGCGCTTGACTGAATCCCCCGCCGACAGTCGTGAATTAGAACTGCGGCGCCTCGAAGAAGTTCTTGGGACACTTGACAGCCGGTTGGAGCAAGCCCGAGCCATGGACTCGGCTCGCGACCAAGCACTGGCCAGGCAGCGGGCGGAGCTTCACGCCCAAATGGAACCATTTCTGCAAGGGGAGGTCCAGCTTGCTGCTCGAAGGCAGGCCCTTGCAGAAGTGGCGAATTCCCTCCTGGCGCAAGTCCAGGCCCAGGACCTATTCCTTCAAGAAACGGGGGAGTTGGCTGATAAAGATGGACAGTAAGGATCTGAAGGTGGAGGCTGACATGGTATATGCGTGAGTTCTAGGCGGTGTCTCGGGAGTTGTTCCAATTTTTGGATTTGGCTAGAGAGGGGCCAAAGTAAGACAGTGAAAGAGTTTAACTTCCGTTTTCACGTACTGAAAGGCAGGCCCTTGTATCATGGTTAGTCTTTTTTCTATGATAAGGGGAAGGGGTAGAGGGGATCCGTATATGTTGTTCAGGTCGATCTGAAGGCGCAGAAATAGCTAGAACTGAATGCGGAAAGTATGGAAAAACATCTCGTAATGTATTTAACCAGAAAATCGATTATGCTTCCGCGGAAGTATCTACTCGTTACGGAATCTCAGGTGTCAAAGTGTGGATTTCATATAGTAAAAAAAAAAGGGACGTGCTATATCCGAAACGTACGAAATTTAGTAAATATCGTAAAGGCAGATGTAGTAGGGGTTGCGAACCAGACGGAACAAAACTAGGTTTTGGAAGATATGGCACTCAAAGTTGTAGAGCTGGTCGTCTTTCATATCGAGCCATTGAAGCAGCGCGTCGGGCTATAATCGGACACTTCCATCGTGCTATGAGCGGACAATTCCGAAAAAATGGTAAGATATGGGTAAGAGTTTTCGCGGATATCCCTATTACCGGGAAACCTACAGAAGTCAGAATGGGAAGAGGAAAGGGAAATCCTACGGGTTGGATTGCTCGTGTGTCCACGGGACAAGTCCTATTTGAAATGGATGGTGTGAATTTTGCAAATGCTCGACAAGCCGCTACATTAGCGGCGCATAAACCATGTTCGTCAACCAAGTTTGTTAAGTGGTCGTAACGTAATTGGTTAGTGGGGAAAAACCGGGCCGGGATTCAAAAGAATTAGGCGAAGGGTGGGGGGTCGGGCCCTCTCCTTTGCATTATGTCAGTTGGGCCTCCCCGGGTGTTTTTCCTTCCTTATTTGTTTAGGATTTTTGTTCCTTATTACCGAAGGAGCCTCTGTGGTTCCTTGGATGGCAACTGGGACAAATTCAGGGAACAGTGGCTCGGAGAGTTGGCTAAAATACCTTAACCGGTCACCATCAGGTGAGGGTACGGAAAATAGCGAAGCCGAGCCCGCTTCAAGAAACCCGGAGGCACGAGACAGTGATCCCAGGGAAGAAATAGGGCCTTCCTCGGTAAGGCAGCGAGTGGATTCGGCGAACGCTGCCGGAGCAGGGGAGAATGTGGTGGGCCCATCACACATCACAACAGGCTCCCAATCCCCCCATGGGGGTGCCGGAAGCCCCTGATCCGATGTGGTTGAAAAACCGCATTGAAAAAGTTTTCTTTATAATAAAAGGTAGGAAACCAAGGAAGGACATGCTCCAGAAGCTTTTTGACGATCTTAGACTGGAAACGGCTTCTCCGCTCAAACTGCAGCAAATCTTAAGAATTCTCGAACAAATGAAATGGAATTCTAGCCTTAAAGGTCGAGATTTCAGACTCGATCTGGAATTAGGTCACCGCGTCCACGATTGGGAAAGGGAGCAAAGGCACTTCCCAAACCCCGTGGACGACGTACCATGATACTTTCTGTTTTTAACTGTTTACGGGTGGCACTCAGAAAACCGGGGTGCCGCCCTAATGACCGATTGGGAGGGACCGCCGCATTCGGTCATTAGGGCGGGCAGACCTCGAATCGTTGGATCCGGTAGGTAAAAAAAAGGGTAGCCCCGGCTTGGGGCTGGATTGAATCCGAAGTTTAGGTTTAGAGTTGGATTAGCCAAGGGGTAAGAATTCAATGCTTGGCTTATGGCCTGGATGCTTTAGAGCAGACAAAGTTGGATTAGAACGTTTTCATGGTGCGCTCATTTCGAATTGTATTTCTCTTTGACCGAGTTAAGTAAATTCCGTTTGTGTGGCACGAGAGATGTAAAAGTAAATTGAGTATCGAGGATATGCGGATGATTTATACTATACGAAATTCCTAAGGCACCAAGGGCTATTCAATAAGGGCAACGAAGCAGTGTAGCTCTTATTTGGCCCTGTGTAGCTAGTAGATCGGGGAAAGAAAGAACTTAACCACTGCGTTGTAGGGGAACAATACCCAGTGATGGGGTAGCTACTATTGGGTGAATACCTCCATCTGTTCATCCCGGCAGTTTCTGGTTCTAATTCCTGTATTTCATTCCGGTAGGTAAGGGAAACCTGTGGTAGCGAGACGGTTTCGGCAACAAACTCCTATCAGTCCCTCTTTCGGTTGTTAGCAGCCTCGGCTATCATGGAAATTTTTTGTATTGGCTGTTGATGGGAAAATACTTATTGTCCTGGAGGATAGACGAGCAGGTAATAGCAGTTTGACTGGGAATATTCCTTGCTTACCGGCTGTTGGATGGAGGGAGTTGATGGCATTCTTCCTGGGTTAGTGGATTTAGGAGCTATTTATCCTAATCCTACACTGCTTTGTTGGATTCCGACGGCTATTAATCCGCCTTTGTGGCTCTTTGGTAATGGAAAAACATCCTTCCCAACTTGCCTTTGTTTAGTATTAGTACCCCTAGGTACTTCAAAAATGAAAGGGGTCTTCCTCCTCAAGTCGGTTATCCGTATCGGTGAAATGACTATATCCTTAACACATACACTTCGGTAGAGTTTCCCAACGCGAAATAGGCTAGCGCGGATCCCTCTCTCCTGTTAAGTACCTACCCGTGAGATTAGAGCAGATTCGCTTGTCGTTGTATTGTGTCACATCGACTGCACTTTATTAATCCGCTATCGGTTGAATCTCATATCAACAGATTCTGAAAGAACTTGTTGAAAAGGAGGAATCCCAACGTTGAGTCAGAGCTAGAGTTAAAAACAAATCCCTTTTCAACCTTACGGACTTCTTTTCTTGTGCGCGAACGATCAAAGAAAGTCCTATCTAATGATGCAACAGCATCCAAGGAAGAAAGAAGCAAGGCAAGTGAACTTGAAGCAAGAACTCTTAGGCAAGCAAGGAGGGGCGTTGCGGTAAGATCAATGTATAGTATAGCATCAGTGTTATCTTTCTTCAAAGCTCTATCCACTTTGTCACATCATGGATTGCTTTGGCTATTATAGGATACACCTTTTATTATATCCTTTCAGTTTATGGCGCGACATTTCCTACATCTCAAAATGACTGGATATTGGACTTCCCACCAAGATCTAGACTCCAATCCAATCCGAATTGACTCGTCACGGAAGTTGCCTTGCTTTTTCTTTCTCTAGCTCTAGATCTAGGGATTAGCAGGTTGGCTTAATCTAAACTTACTTACTATAAGAAGATCGCTTCAGAGGTCTTTGTAAGTGTTAGAGGTGATTGGTTTTTTTACGATATGGCTCGCTTTTGGGAGGTAGACTTGGGCAGCAAGCTATCTGTTACCGGAAAGCAAAAGTAGCTCGAGCCAAAGGCGACTGCGAGGCCCCCCGCTAAGCGGGGGGGAGGGGGAAAGTGGGTTTAGAGGGCTCCCCCACCATTAGGAATCTTGCCTTACAGAAGGTTAATGAGGGCACGTAACGATGCGCCGGGAAGGTATAGAGTCGCCCCCAAGATGAAAGGGAGATTGGTGCCGGTTACGCTTTTAGTGAGGAGACAGGAGCTCTAGAGCTTAGAGATGTCCCCTAGGCCAGACAGAGGTCTAGGGGGAGTCCGGAAAGAGGACTCTTTTCGTTTAGCCGGCGGGCCCGCAGATGTCAAAAGGCTTAGGCTTTCGAACTGCGTAACAAAAGAAACTCTATTGAGGGAAGAATAGGCTTGATGCGAGCCGTGCCAGTTCGAGTCTGGCGAGTTGCTTCTAGCTCCTGCCTTGCCTATGAGGAAGGCTTTTCGCTACAGACTATTCTGGATACTCAAGAAATAGCCTTTCTAATAGAAACCATACCGCTCCTCCGTTTTCTTCTGGTAAAGGGTCGGAATCAGTCCACGACTGAGTTCCTTCTTAACTTAAAAAGATCTCCGGTTTTAATTCCACCAAGGCATAGTAGCTCAGATTAACCCCCTCCTCACTAGGCTTCTTGAGTTAAGTTCTTTAGTGGACTTCTCCCGTTAGCTCAAAGTCAATCGAAGATAAAATGGAAAGGTTTCATCTCGTTCCCCCTAATGGGTCTACTTGGACTACTTGTTCGTCCTGTATTCAGAAAAGAAAGCGGAGAATAGGATTCCACTGATGCGATATGACGAACTGGACGACCCACGTCATTTGAATCAAGGCAAGGCAGGCCTAACAGAAAAGGGAATAAGGGGCGTATTAGACTTGAGAGAGCAGATAGGCGCGTAGCCCTGAACCAATCAACCTGCTTCGACCTATAGAGCTGAACCCAACTAAGCGCTTTGAATTAAAAGTTTCTTTTAAACAAAGCAATCCTCGGATCCCGATGGCATGGTGAGCAAGCTGTAACGAATCGGAAACCGCCAATATTTATTCCGCATTCATTGATCTGGAACCAAGGTACATGAGAGATATCGGGCTAAACATGCTGTCTTTTTTCCCTTGGAACTGGCTAGCTTGTTGAAGACATTATAGATAGAATAGATAGAAGCTCGGGGTAGAAAGAAAACCTGAGATCATGTTCTCCCTTGATCAATTCCCTTTAGCTTAGGGCGGGAATCTGAAGATGACCTGACTTTCCCCCTCCCCCCATTCCTTGTCACCTGCCAGTCATGTATATTTAGTTCTTTGTTCTACTGTCTTTAAAAAGAGGAATCAATTCTTTTCTTGATTCCCATTTATATGTAGTAAGAAAAATGGAGACTGGGGCAAATCCATATCGCCGAATCACGTAAAAAGAAGATGTTATCAAGCTCCTAACTCCTAAACTTTATGTGAAGTGGAAGTGGCTATCGAACCTGAATCTCTTGAGAAAGCAGCTGAACTCGGATCCTCAGTCTTGCTTGGGTTGCTGGTTGATGTAATAGAATAGAGGTTAAGGGTTCATACTTGTCTCCCGATTCCATGGGGCTGGGTCAAGACCATTAGTACAATACCCGTCTTTCTCTCTCGCATCCAGACTCTTCCATGAACCCGAGGAGATACGGTGCGAAAGAATGAAGGATCCCCTTTTCTGGCTAAGAAAGGATTGGATCCCTTTTGTTTGATTAGATCTCAATCACTTAGATAATAGAGTAGAGTGTCTCACGCCTCTCTTCCAATGCCAATCCTCCGCCGATAGGATGGTTTTGATTGGCTTGAGGCTAATCTATCGCCAAATTAAGCCGACCGGCTAATTCTGGGCTAGCCATTTCCGCTGATCTTCCTTATTCCTATGGGCTGGTTGCTTCTTAGTGAAGGTGGGCTGGAAGTCAAAGCAAAGAAAGAAGCCACTACTCGGGTTACGTGTTCAGAGACGAGGTAAAAGGAACTTTTAACATGAACATCCAGCTCTGTCTACTAAATAAGACTATTCCAATCCAAAGAGAGGAGGCAAAGTCGCCAATTCCGGTTCTTCAAGCCGAGCGCCGACACCAAGCCAGTTGATGAATTGACTTCTCTATGCGGGACATGGAGTGTGGAGTAAAGCCCCCCTTTTCCTTTCTGGAAATACATAATTATCTCCTCGCTGGTTTATGCCCCGAGATGTGCCATACCTTTTCCGATCACAGGTATTGTCGAACCGTGTCTTTCAAAACCACCGCGTTGCTGGATTTCATAAACCTCTTCTTTTTTTATGCCTACGTTATAGTGGGATTTGCCCCATCCAAATAAATAAGTGGAAGCGGTTATGAAAATGTAACGAGGAAGGCCGCCTTGCAGTTGGTTCGTTCCAACCAAGTCTGATCCGCTTGCTAGTTTCCTGATCCCGGGAGAGGCAGGGGGAGGTCTTTGTCATGATCCCATAAATGTACTACAGGCTCCCCGCTATGGTATGGTTCCATCGAATATCGAATAAGGTAACTTAAAATCCTCTGCGGTCTATGGTCTTTCTGTTTATGTCCAGTTGCTGACATCATGAACGAAGTTGGGCATCATCGCTGCTCCCACACGAAGAAGGAAGCCAGAGGATAGAGGCGTTTCAATCTCAATGGTATGTGAGGCCGGGTTTGCTGTTTCTGTTATGGGCTTTATTTTAAGTTTGGCCTAACGAATAACGCTTATTGGTAAAGGTTCCCATTATTAGTTATTTAGGTGTTAATTCAATAACGAATATCATAAGAGAGGAGGTCTAATCAGTTATTCATTGAGTCGACATAGTTAGCTTATTATGATTAAGATTCTGCTTTTCACTTTGTGAACACTCACCCAATTTCGATAAAAGGTGAAGTCGAAGCTACTCGATCATTCAACAGGGACAGCTGGAATCTACGCGTTGATCCAACCTGCGCTGCCAGCTTTCTTCTCTTATTTAATTTAAAGTTACAGGGAAAGAGAACTCCTAAATGCAGCCGGGATCTTATATATGATGCCGCTCGCCACAATAGAAAGACTGTTTTCACGAGCTTCTGTTCTGTAAGCCTATCCTGCAAAAGAGCCTATTGGACAAGGCAAGGAAGAAGGAACTCTGAGAAAGTCCAAATTAAGGTATTCCCTGGTTCGGTTTACCTGGGCCAGAAAAAGACTAGACACACAAACCGAAAGTCTTCTTTGAATCAAGTTCTCACTTCACTTACCCTCTCGCTACCTTCTCGTTGTTTTTGTTTTGACTTGTTGGCTAACGTTGACCGGCTTCGCGGGACCATCGGATTTGAACTAAATCTTACTACTTTCTTTCTGTAGGAGTAGAAAGAACATACTTGATTCAATCTGACTTGACTAGCCTTAAACGACCTTGCCTCACGCAGTAAAGGGTTTAGGAAGAGAGGAGCTTTCCGAGTTGCTGTTTTCCTTGCTTTTGACTTTCTTATAAGCGGACGGGAGTGAATGCACCAAAAGAGATATAGAGAAGAATCTCCGAGATTGGAATTTCCTTTTCTATTCCAAGGACGGTCTAGTGTAACACTAATTCTAAATAGAATGGGTTACTTACGGCTTCGGGGACTGATTCCTATGACGGATTTCCTGCTTCGAACTTCTTTCTTTGGAGTTACAGTTGGATCCCATAAAGGTGTAGTAATAGAATCCCCTAGAAGGAATAAGAATTCAATCCCTTCATCTACGGCTTATGGAGACCTTTAAATAGAGGAGTCAGTGAGAACAGCAACTTCCGAAGTCAGACTTCAGGCTTCTTCTGGGCGGAGGTCGAATAAGGAGAGGTACAACTGGCTTCTCTTGGTCTTAGCTTGCAGGTCTTCCCCGCAGCTTTCCTAGTTCAGGGAATTTGCCTTCTCTTTGCTTTCAATGCAATTTCCCCTGTAAGTCAATAGAAAGACTTGTTATCAAAGGTTCCTTTCTGTCTACAGTAAGATCCTCTTTGCAGTCCTCAAGGGCGAGTGAAAGACTGACATGAATTAGCTCTTAGAACACTCACCCAAACTTCATTCGAAATAGTTAAGGCATTTCGTCAGTCAGACTGACGTTTTCTCTTTCTCCGACTATTGAAGCACATTAGCTGAAGCAGACGATCTGCGGCATTTACTATTTCCATGCCATGACAACTAGACCTGTAAGCATCCTTGGGAAGAGCGAAATTACGTAGTTCTGTTGGCCTCCTTAGGCCTTTCAAAGTATCCAGCACGGCCCTTGTCGCATAAGTAGCAACCTGCACTCATTCTATCAACTAAAAGTACTTTTTACTCTTACTTAGTCTAAAATAAAAGCAAAAGCACTAATTCCTCACAACAAACTCTAAGTCATAATTTCCTGCTTCGGACTCAGACGGATTTCCTGCCTTCGTAAGACATGCAAACTCTGGAGTCTGTCTATACCTACTAGAAAGTTGACAAGGGTAGGACCTCTAAGTCAATCTCAATCGAACTCGGTAACTTCCTAGAAAAGATCAGAGACTATGAACTGCTTTAAAAGAGGACTTGGATGAGCTGCCGACTTTCCAATCCATTTGATCTATTAGTCGATAAGGAATGTTGTGATATTGGCCTCCTTAGCCCTATCTCGAGTGGATAAGGCTGCTTTTCTTTTTCAGTCTACTTTGACTGTCCATACTAAGAACCCTTCCCTGTATGGAGCCACCTACCAGAGCCGAGATGCCTCAGGTTTAGTGAGGATAGTGAGGGGAGAAGTATTAAGCGTTTAGAGACTAATTATAAGATAAGAGGAATTAGCTCCCATCAATCTTCAATCTATGGTTGCTCTTTCTCTCTCCCAAGATTTTTTTCTCTTCCATCATATTACAGAAAATAGGGTGACTTTTCGAGGGAAGAATAGGATGTTTGGAAAATGAAAGCCCCCCCCTCCTATTCATTCTCTACTCGAGGCTCACTAAAAACCATGTTGTTGTCTTCTTTCATTCAATGCTTGAAAAGCATGGGCGGTGGAGGTAAGAATAATAAATAGCCGAGTAAGCAACCAAGGCGATAGGGCGATATGGATAGGATCGGGGAAGCTCAACCATCAACAAAAAGGATCTATATTACCTTTTACTATTAAATAACCAAAATAACAGAACTATAAGTATAAGGGGCTGGACTCTAGAATAGTGTTTAAGCCGTGCCGGCACTAATTCCTAAACTAGCTCGGTCTCATATGTGTTTGACCTTTTTTAAATAGACCGGACTGACAGATGGCGCAAAGCTCTCTCTTTAGCTTGCATAGATACACATAACATAGCAGAGAAAGGAATGTGTATCAACGAATAAACAAACAGAATCTAAAAAGATTACGCGATTGATCTCAAAGATAATGATCAGACAGGCAAGTCTAGCTCAAAAGCTGGATCCATGTTTTTGGTAGCTGAGATTGGATTGCCACATGCGGTACAAGAGCTTAGACGAGGTCTGCTTGGAGTCCCGGTTGTCCTGGTTAGCCCAGGCGAGATTTTTCCTTTATTCAACCAACCTAGCATGGTGCCCGCGTTTGAATACTTTTCGTTTTGCTAGAAGGTTGAGGAGTGGAAAGAGATCTATTGATGACGGGCTAGCCTCTCCATCGCCAAGAGGGTGTTATTGTAAGAACTTGCTTTAAGCGACGTTATCTCCTATTGTGCTAGACCCCGGTCCTGCCTACGCTTCAGATCGCCTATAGCTTTTAGACAGAAAGCGCTACTGCACCCTATATTTCGAAGAAAGTTTGAAGCCCCTTACGGATGATGCTTACCAATCGAGCTGGCAAACTTTCACTAGAATCAGGATGAGTCTTTCTAAAAATTCTCATCAGGTCTCCATCCTTACAAGACATTGAATCAATGGTGAATTAAGGTAAAGTCGTTCGCTTAGAACAGCCTTAGGGCTGGGCTGCATTTTGAAAATAAAAGGTGCAGTAAAGAAAATCATACAATTGAAAGATGAGAGAGAGCTATTTCATTTAAGCGCTAAAAGCTAAGAAGAAAACAAAGATAAACCTATTCCTCTATCTACTAGCTCCAGGGTAAGATAAAGAGTTACGTAGAGAATTGAATCTTCAACTGATGAGGCAAAGCCTTAGAATGAAGTAAGGGACTTTTTAGTTACCGATGTTAACCATCTTTCTGATCTCCAAAGTCTTCAATCAAGCCCTACAGCAGAGAGATTTCTCTTGTGTTACGAAAGCCCGTAAGCAGTATATTAAGTCCAGCAGTATTTCCTTCGTCTCTTTATTGACTGATAAAGGTCTCAGTAAGAAGTTCGAAATCAGTCTGACTTCCTTCGTGATCAATAGCCAGAATCTCAATCCGAGGAAAAGCTTTATCCCAGCGGCTCTGACCTCTCTTCCGAATCCCGTATCTTCCCCTTTCGCCTCCGCTCCTGGTGAATCTATTCTATGCCTATGGCTCACTTAATTAAGTCCTATAGAGGAAATAGAAGACTTAGAGCGGAGAAAAGTCATTCTACAAGCAATCCTGAGATTGATAAGTTCGAAAGGAAATTCTTGCTATTGGTCTTGTTACCCGGAGAAGAAAGCAACAACTCACTCTCTTTAGTTAGACGGGATCTAGTTAGGAAAGCAGGTAATCATATCTTCAGCTTCCTCGATCTAAGTCTTGTTACGCCTTATGAGTTGAGAAGCCGTAAAGAAGGCAGAGATGAAGACTTCTATTTAGGGTGAGCACTAAGAAGTCAGAATAATAGTTTAAGAAGCGGGACTAAAGTCATTCAATTTAGTTACAAGTCAGGGTTGATGTATTTAGAGCTGTAAAGAAGTCTTTCTATTTTGATTTACTTTAAAACTTACCTTGATTCAGACCGGGCAGTTTGAAAGAATCAATGCCTATCTGCCTTTTACTTTCCACTCCTGCTTCAAGAGATATGGTAGGCCTGGAAATATGAACCCGAGCTAGTAGTATTAGAATACAATTCCGTCCGGGATAGATATTGAAAGTTAGAAGTTACAAGCCTGTCCGGAAGATAGTTTAGGTACCCTTGAGATTCCTCCATCTAGCTCTGCATGCCCTCAAGAGGGGCAGAGGGTAAGATAGGCAGAAGATTCATCTTTCTATTGACTTACACGTCCGTACTGTGATTGAGAATGCCTGGGAAGTCAGGAAGAAAGTAGTCAGATTTGTTTGCAAGGGGTAATAGAAAATGACTCATTTTGCTGAGATTAGTCTTTCTCTTTAGTGTTGCCATCCCTTCCTTTACAGATCGGGGAGTCAAGTCAGTAAGAACCCGAACAATCAGTCTATTTAGTTACAAGGCCTTAAGCCTAAGAGAACAGCTAGTCAGTCAGAAAAGCAGTTTCCGAAGTTGACCACTTTGAGGCAGTTAGAATAGTAGATTTTGTAGATGTTGCATTCCCGTCTGGAATAAAGCTCGTAGTAGGATTTAGTGCAAATGCAAGGGCAGAAATAGCATTGTAAGAAGAAAACCACTCGAAGGCCAAATCCTAGCTCTGATCAGGGGTAAGTGATGAAAGGCTATGGTAGCCTTCCCAGGACTAAGACTTTTTACCCCGGTTAAAGGCCTGTGACTCTGATTCCTCGGTCTCGGACAGAAGAACCCAATTACTTTCTTTGTAAGACTGGTTACGGTTACGGTAACCCACGTTCCGTACGCCCCTAATCTCAAGAGCTCAATTCGTTTGCCAGGTAATAAGGACTCTCTTCTCTGGATGTCAAATCAGTTGCGAAGGACTGCTGTCGGATTGAAAAGAACAGAGAACTTCTTTCCCAGCTACAGATTTGGAAAAGGCGACAGAAACTCCAGAAGGAGTGTATTGCCAGGCTTTGAATGAGAAGGAAAACCCCAGCAAGGAAAGTCTCTTGATCCTGAGCTTTTTTAGTTTAGATGAAATCCTCAAGCAAGGCATAATATTATTTCACCAAGTGGGATGAAAGTCAAGAAGAAGGTAAGCTTCTTCTATCGGTTTTTTTCGAACAGCAACTTTATAGCTTCCTCCGCACCACTAAGAGTCTCAGTTACTCGAGAAAGACTTCTTCTTATTCCAGTTCAGAAGACCGGGCTTGAGACCAAAAACGAAAAGCAAGGAAAAGAGAGAGAAAGACCTACCAGAATAGAAATGAACCAGAGGGCCCTTAGTAAGGACAAAGACTTCTACCGGTCTAGAGGAAGTGTGCTTGAAAGACTCGGCTTGCCTACTGGCCGTGAGAGCTCACTTCCTTTAGTCCAACTGGCTAGCGGAAAGGGACTTCACCTCTTTCTCTTTCAAAAAGCTGGCTGGCCCAGAGAAAATAGCCTTGAAGAATGATAGAAAAAAATAGCTATTTAAGGAAATAGGAAAAGATAATAGCAGGCTGGACGCTAACTTTAGGCCGTCTTCAAAAAAAGGTGTGGAAGGACGGACTGCTATCCAAGATATTAACGGTCCGATAGAACTGCTATTAGTCCTAGGCTATTAATGGTCTAACTGCTATTACTGTTATACACCTGTATAGATGGCTTTCAAAACTAACTGCTCGGATAGGAGGGCTAAAGAGCTTGCCCCAGAACCTCGACAACCTTAGAGCCTAGCCTACTTCCCTAGCTACTGGAACTCTTCTGGCACTGGATTACAGGCATTCTAAAAGGGCTCGAGAATCAAACTACCTAATATTCCTTGCTTCAATGGGGCTAGGAGGGTGATAACTATATTCTTGCCTAAAACAATTCTCGCCTAAAGGATAAGCTATATTAAAGTCTTACTCCAAAGATAACATATTTTGATTGATTTAAGCTCAACATCTATCAGAAGGTTGGGTTCGTTTGATGGCAACTAAAAAGTACTGAATGAAATTACACCTATAGAGCTGCTCTAGCTTTGCTTTTGCACGTACCCTTTCCGATTCGATTCATGTCAGGCCCTTACTGTATCACACTACTTTTTCCTGGAATGACCTTCTCCCAGGGGATCCTGGAATTCATTCTATTTCATATCCACGGGAAGAGACCAAGGAAGAGTACGATAAATTAAGGGCGGCTGGCGGGAAAAGAGAAAGATGGTGTGTAAGGTAGGGCCAAAGAAGGTAGCATGGCTACTAAATGCTTTAGAAATTGCCTGAAATAGCCAAGGTCAGTATAGAGCTTTCCAGCAAGCAAGCGAAGAAAGCGGAAGAGGATACCTTTGTATAGGCTTGATTGAAAGAGTCTAGCCTAGTGCAACCGGGACGAAAGGAAGCTTCCTAAGATCGCGTTCATTGCGATTATGATAGGGTACGCTCGGGCTCCTATCAAGCTCCGCCTCTTGCTATAATGGTTGAACTAGAATCTGTCTGCAGTTAACATTGCTAATTGAATTGCAGTCAATCTTGCTAGATCTTTTTGAGTGGTTGAATTCAGGCTTTCAGTCATTCTATCATGGCATGGCTATGCTCTTCTATGAATTACCCAATGTCAATTAACATTCATCACGATCGGGCAATTCTATTTAAATTAACATAAAACTTTCTTATTAAATGTTAAATGAATGGCTGTTTTTACTTGTCTTTGGTTCACACGGACTTGGGTATAGAAAGGAGCTAACCGCGCTTACACTAAAGAACAGCAGCATCAAAGCACTCGAACTTTATCGATGGGATTTGATTCAGAACCCAGTTTCTTCCTTCTTCTCTGACGAGGTAGAAAGAAACCTAGGTTCGGTGTGCTTCGTCTGTAGTGGAACTGAGACCTTAGCGCAACTCGCCTTTTTCTGTTTAAGACCGTTTTGAGCCTATTTGGTTTGGTTACAGATAAGCCATCTAACCGTTCATCAGACCAGAAGACCAGAGTTATGCCTTCTAGGCTTTTTCTACTGATGGAAAAATTCCGTCTACTCGGCTATGGCCAGTTACGACGACTCCTTTGTAATTAATTTAAATTGAATTAATACTTAACTCCTTTTTGAGTCAAGAATCCTTGTGACAAGATCAGTCAGAGCTCTTTCCCCCTGGAGCCACATCGTTATTGCCTTTCAGTCGCCCCCTTGCTCTCTCGCTGCGAAACCGTTACTCTATCTATAGCTAGATTAGATCCATTCCTACTCACCCGGGTACTGGTATTTCCAATTTACTATTTAAAGCCGTGAACCTGAACTCATTCTTTTCGATCTTTTAGGCTCATCTCCAACAAAAAGAAAAAATCTACTCGCTTCACACTTGCTATATTTGCCTGATCACTTCTCTTACTATCTTCTGAATGTTGCTGCCCTTCTGCTGTCGCGTATGGTGCTGGTAGGCCATCATATGTGTGTGGTGCGGCTCTAGTCTGGGAACTTATGCCGTCTTAGTCAGTCTGAAGCTGCCCTCAGCTCTTGTGATTGGGAAATCTGGACATTATATCGAATCTCGTAGTGGACAGGCAACTGTTTGCTTTGAAATAGTCTTGCTTGTGGTTCGTGACCTAAGCCTTGAATATAGCTGTGAAAAGTATGCCCAATACCTAAGGTCTCTTTTTCCGGTTTCCAAGAGGTGTAAAACCAGAAAGAAAGATACTGGTCATTGCTTTACTAATAAAACCAAAACAAGAGATAGAGCTGGGGTTCAAGATGGCACGGTTCCAGCTTTCCCGGTTCAGCTGTCGGGGTACTAGTAACTAGTGTGTGGTGTCTTTCTCTTCTTCTCTAATGGCTGCCCCCGATAGTCTGGCTGGTCCCATTTTAGACATAGTAAGAAGAGTAGCAATGCTAGATTAAGAAGGGGTAAAGCCATAACTCTGCACAAACGAGAGAAGAAGTTGAGTACGACTATGATGTATAAGATAAGAGGGGAAATGAGAAGTTTGTGGAATAGCAAGCGTTGGCTTTCAAGCTAAGGTATTAAGTAGTAGCGCTGGGGGTCTGGGGGGCACCCCCGGGATAAGGAAAACTCAAATCCTCATTCTTACCCGGGAAAGAACTCTGCTTCCCCCTACGGAGAGTGAAGTGACCCATGGGATGATGGGGCACGAGCGCTAATAAGATAGCTTTCAGAAGCATTTATCTCTTGTTAAAGAAGCTCGAAACTTACCAGATAGAAGAATTACACCATGAATAGATAAGGGCAACATATGCAGGGGCTTCTCTGGAAAAAGATCTCATAGAGGATCTCGGGGTTGAAGATCCATATGCATGTACGAATGAAGGTACAGATCGACGATCAAATTGATCTGGGACCCGAGGTGCGAAAGTAGAAGCTTAGAGCATAGATAGTATGTTGGAAGGTGCTTCTAAAAGGAAAGACCCACTAAAGATCTGTCATAATCTCCCCAAGTATCACGGAGGTGGAGCCTATTCTATGAGTACCTTGGGAGGGGGGATGAGGTGGACATAGCTTCCTTTCCCGGATACAACCTACATAGTGATGATAAAGCTGTTCCTTTTGTTCCCGAAAAAACCTTTTCTTGTCTTGACAACGAGTAAACTCACCTTGAATTTCAAGCTTTCATTCATCAAGCTTACCAGCACCCGCGGATGTCCTATTTCGTATTCATTCGACCGAGAAGTCATACAAAGAAAGGTTCTTTCATGCAATGCATAACGGGCGGGCCTCCTATGGATTCCTCCAACTCAATCTTTCTTACTTCAACTTACTTCAAGACTCTAGTAAGGACTTTAATACACAAAAATAAAAATAGTAACCTTCCTCACCTCAAGCTGTAAACTCTTCTCTGTCCTCCGAAGGATCAGATTACCTGATTTCCGTAACTAAATAGAGGTTGCTAGGTCCTTCGCCTTCTCAACTCATAAGGCCCTCTTGCCTTATGAGAGGAATGAACTTCTGGACTGGAATAATGCACAACAATCTCAAGATCGAGGATTCTCAAGGACGGGATTTCTTCACACAAATAGAAAGAAAAAAGGTAGGTTCTCAATCTCAGGTCGTTGTGCTCATCCTGATCTAAGGACGGCCCCGTAGTAACACTAAATAGAACTCATCCGGCTTGAGACTAAGCTTTCTGCCTTTGCTATACTTCCTTTTAGGCGGCTTGGTAAGAACAAAAGAGAATGATTCTAACTTGACTTTCTGCCCTTCTTCAAAAAGGAATTCTTTAAGAGCTAAATCAATTCATTAGAGCTCCCCGGTTGACTATGACTTCTTTGCAGCTTATGATTTCGTAATGCTCCTGCCTTACTAGACTTTCTTACTTCCGGATCCAACTGATGGGAATTCTTTAACTGCTACTTCTTTAGTTAGCCCTTCGAGCTCTTATTCCCTGCCTAAAAGATCTCAATCTAAGTCATGGCTTTCACGCAAGAAAATAGAAAGATGAAGGTCAGCCTGTAAGGCCCCAAGCTCCATTGCAAGACAAGGTCATTTTTCGTTTACCTGCTTCTCGGAACGAAATCCTAAATAAGCTGATTGGCAATCCTTAATTACAGCCTTTCCTACTAGATCCGCTGAGTAAGGAGGGGATTTGGGCATTGGAATAGAATCCCCCCGCCGGGAAAGATCAGAGAAGATGAAGAAGGTCGGTATTGTCTCAACGTAACTCAATAGATCGATAAATCTCCGATCTCTCTTTTCACCTCAAGCTCTTTCTCTGCTTTTGCTGCTTTCCGATAGAGTAGTTCAGGGAAGGCTAGGAAGAGTTGATCCTAGTGGCATTGAATCCTAGGTCTTGTAATAGATTAAAAGGGACTATTAAGTGATTCAACGGAATATGGATGAGAATCAATTGGTGTTGAAAGAGATTCTTTAGTTAGATGAGCGGTGTAGTAATAGAATGGGGGTTATTTATATAGAATATGGGGGAATCCCCTGTAACTCAATATCAATTAGCTTTCTAGCTTTCCTTCAATACTAGATCCCGTGTAACTTAGAAATCATACTACCAGCTGTATGGCCTGTACCTGCAAGCCCGTAAAAAGGGTTTTGGGTAAGAGATTCGAAGGGTTTTGGCCAAGGCAGCTTATCTTCCTCTAGCGGATAAAGTAGCTAAGCCCTAAGAAGCTAGATAGTTAGTTTATGGCTGAGGTTGCCATAGAGGAATCGAAGGCAGAGGTAGAGCTAAAAGACTTAAACGAAGCTAGCTCGGCGTCTAACTCAAACCTATAAATAGAAGACTGCTTTCAACTGCCTTTAGTCCCCGATCTGTAAAGTAAGGGCTTGAACACAAATCTCAATAGTTTTCTCATCTCAGCCTGATCTTCTGACTGACTTTCTTTCCACTGCCTGACTTGACTTTAAAGCGGGCTTTCATAGATAGAGGAAGCTAAGGTAGGGCGTGTATTCTAATACTACTTGTTTTCTCCGATTAATCTTCTCAATCTCAATACTGATTGTTGGCTTTCGTAACACGATATCAATACTTTTCTCTGGACGTGTAGTCTAACTCTAAATCAAAAACGGAATCTCCGATAGGAATAGATTCTTTCTTACTTCCGGAAGCAGGGTAAATGACAGACTTTCTTCTTTTAAGCCTTAGGGATCCAACTGATGGGAATGAAACTGCAACTTCCAGGCCTCCCTTATCAGATGAAGCTGGGGAATGCACAAAAATAGACTCTAAAGTACTAGCTTTTGCGCTAAGATCTAATATAGGACTAAATAGGATGCTCTTGCAGCTTGCTGCTCTTTCTTCCTCTCTTCTTACCCTCTGCTTTAAAGAATGCGAAGACGTAAAGAAGTCAAACGATTAGGATTTAGTTAGACGTCCTTCAGCCTAACTGGAAGGAGAAAGCTTTGGAAGTAATAAAGACTTACAGCAGGTAGTTAGATTTACTTACACGGGAGCTATAAGGAAAGTTAGAAAGAAGTGTCATTTTGCCTTCGCGTGACCTGCTCAAATGCCCTATGATTCCATTCCCCTTAAGGGGGACGTAAAAATGAATAAATCAAAGATCAGCCTATTTCCCCGCCTCTTGCTCCGGGAGAACTGACTATATAAGAAGCTACTATATCAGCTACTTCCTTTTCAAGGACAGGCCCTCTCTACAATGAGCCTCTTAAGGAGTATATGATCCGTATATGGGGTAGCGAACCCAGCTCATCACCGTTAGAGAGGTAAGGCCCAGGGCGGCGTAGAAGTATAGGATAAGGGTATTATCTTATACCGCTATAAATCACCCACACCACAACGATTAAAATACTATACCATGATGATAACTCCTGTGTCTTCTCTTGCCTATCGTTCACTTCGGTGACTCCAACCCCGTAAAGATGATCTCTTACACTAACCTCTTCCCATGAACTTCCTGAGTCCCTATCTAATAGTAAGCCCCCTCCCATCCTTACTGACTAAGGCTACGGCTCATGCCTAAGAAGGACCTACTGAGGTAGCCAAGCAAGGAAGTGACCAAACACTAAGTCAACCCTGTCGCTATCGGTCGATAAGACTTTCTCTCGCTACGCATTCTTGCAGCTCATTCGCATCCATCCTCCCTCTTCGAGTAAGTTCTCTCAGACTTCTCCTTGCATGGATAAGTGGGCGAGCAAGTGAATACCTATCTATACCTAATATACTCAATCTTCCGAGGTACCCCCTATCGGTGTCAATCCTCTCCCGTAGGCTTGAGAAAGCAGTAAAGAGTAAGGTTTCTGCTGAGTTCGAGTTCAGAGTTGAGCAAGTTGGATAGTTGTCTCTTAGTAGTTAGTAGTCAGTCTCAGTAAGAGTAATAAGTCAAGTAACTCCCCTTGTGAGCTTTCCTCCTTCCTTATATTCAACAAGAAATCCCTCAGGTTGCTGCATATAAATCAGCTCCTCCAAATCACCATGTAGAAAAGCTGTTTTGACATCCAACTGTTCCAACTCCAAGTCAAACATGGCTACCAATGCGAGCAGAACCCGAATGGAACAGTGTTTTACTACAGGTGAGAAAACCTCATTAAAATCTACACCTGGTACCTGACTGTATCCTTTTGCAACTAAGCGAGCCTTATACTTGACTCCTTCATCTCCCGGAGAGGACTCCTTCCTTTTGAAGACCCATTTGCAGCCAACAATTTTCTTGTCTTTAGGCGGTTTAACTAAAACCCATGTTTTATTCCTATGGAGAGACTCCACCTCTGCTCTGGTGAATCTTCTGCATCCTCTGAAGTAGATAGCTGGACTGAATTTGATTGTGAATCATTTTGTGAAGAACTTGTATTCTCCACCTCAAACTCCACCTGCTCACTTGAATTCTTCACACTTGTCTCATCAGAATTAGAAGGCTCCTTCTTCTGATGAAGCATGACTGACTCATCAAACACAACATCTCTACTGATTACTTACAGATTTAGGTGACTTTGGATCAGGGTACCAAACCTTGTATCCTTTTACACCTGCTGGGTAACCAATGAATATGCCTTTTTTGGATCTAGGTTCCAACTTGCCATCATTAACATGAACATATAAAGGACATCCAAATACCCTTAACTCAGAATAATCAGCAGGGTGGCCAGACCATACTTATTCTGGAGTCTTGCAGTCAATAGAAGCATTTGGAGAACGATTCACTAGGTAGCAAGCTGTAGAAGCTGCTTCCGCCCAAAAATCATTGGATAAGCCAGAATTAGATAGCATGCAACGAACTTTCTCCAGTAAAGTTCTATTCATCCGCTCAGCGACACCATTCTGTTGTGGAGTGCCTCTGCAAGATAAGGTGTGGAAGATGCCTAACAATGCCTTCATCTTTACAGAATTTGTGGAAATCACCATCACAAAATTCTAACCTATTAGAAGTGCGAAGGCGTTTAATCTTCTTGCCTGTTTGTTTTTCAACTAAAGCCTTCCACTGCTTAAAAGTGACAAACACATCACTCTTTTTTTCATAAAATAAACCCCTGGAGTAGTCATCAATGAAGGTAAGCATATACCGAGCACCACCTTTTGAAGGAACACGTGCTGGGCCCCAAAGATCAGAATGTATGTAATCAAGAGTACCTTTAGTTCTGTGAAGCCCTGAGTTGAAACTGATTCTCTTTTGCTTGCCAAAGAGACAACGCTCGCAGAACTCCAACTTGGATGTACTCTGACCAGAAAGAAGACCCCTCTTGCTTAACAATGTCAAACCCTTCTCACTCATATGTCCCAGCCTCATATGCCATAGTCTAGTGACTTCTGAATCAGACATGGAGGAAGATACAGCAGCAGTGCCTATAACGGTAGATCCTTGTAACACGTATTAAACCATTAGGGGGCTACCAACTTGATGAGCTTTCATCACAACTGGAGCGCCTTTTACAACCTTTAAAACACCATCACCGCCAACAGACAACCACCGAGATCCAATGTGGTCAACGAAATAAGGTTCTTTGACATATCTGGAACATGCCGCACCTCAGTAAAAGTTCTTACTACAACGTCGTGCATCTTGATTTTGACAGAACCAATGCCAGAAACACAGCAGGATTGATCATTACCTATCAACTCACTTCTGAGCTTCCTCTCCTTTCAGTCTTGCTGAGAGAATCTTACCTCTAGTGTACTGCTCCCCTAACAGCTCATTAGTTTGATTAGTTTCATTCTTTGCTTTCAACTCATACGCTTCTTCCATTGGCTTTCATCTCTTTCGGGTAAAGGCTTATATCTAATCCAGTTTGATGCTTTCAGCGCAGGAGCGTTAAGCCCTCTCCTTTACTTATCGAATAGGGGCGAGTAGCGAGATCGAAGAGCAAAGCGATAGGTTACTATGTAGCTTTCCCGAACAAGCAACGGCTTCTAAAGTAAAGGAAGGGGGCGCGCTAGCGCGAAAGCCGTTGCGCGTTAGCGCATCCGCTGGGAGAGGAGTGTTATTGATTGCTCGTTAGCGCTTAGCCGGGTAAGAAAGGTGCTTGTTTACTTTTATTCCATATCTCTTGATCTTAGATACTATATTTGACTCTCTATCTCTATAAGACAATAGCAGGACTTGCCAGCATGAGAGGAGTGAACCCTGTCTATCTGTGGGGAAAGCCCCTTTATTAGTAAGGCGATATGCTCTCCGATGCAGTAGATCAGTGGACCGGAAGATTAGCATGTGGGGCGAGAGTGTCCGGTCTGCTTCAAGTCCTGCCGTTCAATACTGGACTTCTTCTTCCGCTTCCAGGAGCAGCCTCTATCCAGTTGAGGTGAGGCCTTTGACTCCGCTTGCCTCTACTTTTCATGTCAAGCGTACAAGTGTAGTTTAATGGGATTGACTTCTAAAGACAGGAATTCTTTTTCATCTCCTCGGGCAAGACCCTGTATAAGTCGACGTCTTAACCTGACTTCCTGAGCTCAGTTGATTGTTGAAGCAGTAGCTCTGGATCAAGAGCTGGATGCTTACCTTATTATGAAAAAGGTAAAGGCTTTTTTTATAGATTCAGAGGTGAGTAAGGGGGGAGAATGGAAGACCTAAGAGCCCCAACTCATATCGTACCAAGAACTTGCCATTGACCTGATCAAGCGCTTTAGGGAGATCACCTTCACCCATGTTCCGAGAATCTACAATCGCTTGCCCTTATGGAATAAAGCTCGCTAGCCCTTATGGAATAAAGACTCAGCCGCTCTAGTACACATGCTAGTACACCGAAGTACAGAGTCGCTTGTCATCGAGAGATTGGGCATCCCAGCCCCTTTAATGAGGAGGAGCCCTTCCGTCGAACGGGACTCATTCATCTTCTTGGATGAAGACTATCGAGAGTTGGAACATGATGAACTATCACCAGTCAAGACGAGGAAGATTACGAGGACGATGGGAACCTTGGTATTCTGATTTCTACAATTACCTCAAGGACGGGTTCATATCAGAGTACGCCACTCGTGGTCAGAGGAGAGCCTGGAGGAGAACTTGCCCGACGATTTGTGATCTTGACGCTATCATGTTAAAGTTGTAACCTAGGGCACTAAAGTCAGGATGTTATGATGTTATAAAACAACCTATGAGGAATAGGAAGAGAATCATCTTTCACTGGATTCAAGGTAAAGAAAACCGCTATGAAAAGCAGAGAGATAGATCACGCCTAAAAGCAGCATTCCTATAGCTCTATGCCAAAAGCAAAAGCGTAAATGAGTTAGGAGCTTGAACCAGGCAATTTCCTTATGTTTAGAGTATAAGGGCAAAGACAAGTCCTCCCATTACTGGAAGTGCATCGTGGAAAAGGCTCGTTGAGACCTGCTATGATCCCCCTTTCAATCGAGTTGGCCGTCGGGGAGGAAGAATCTGGTGCTTGAAGGACTAAAGCGCAGTCAGTCTTAAGGGCCTGCTTCAAGGCTTAGCTCTGCAGAAGGAAGACTTTGACTGGGGTATATAAAGAAGTAGTTGATCAAGGCTCTTTCAATGACTCTCACATTCGTTCCAGAGTCTGAAAGACTCTAACCTCTCACTATCGTTCGAGTGTCTAAAGACCCTAACGGTCTGAAGGAATCCAAATTCCTACTTATTATCGCTAGCTATTTTATTACTGATCAAGTTGCGTTTCGCGATTGATATGTAATTAACCACACTCAGTCCAGAATAAGCATTCCAAGCCCAATCACGAGCCCTTAATAAAGAGTTCGGTCCACTCAGGTTGAAGCCCCTTCTAGTGAGCAACCGAGACAACCAAGAACCTGGTACAGGAAGCCTACCCTCTCGGGTAGATAGGGTCCATCACAGGCCTCGAATCTATCCAACGGCCGAAGATTTCTTAGTTACATCCAAGTCTCCCTGCGACCATTGCTCCCCCTTTACATGAACGAACTGCATCAAAGATGTGAAAGCAGTAAGTTCATAGGCGAAAACATTGAAGCAGAACTTAGCTAAAAGAAGCAATCGTCCCTACCCTCATAAAATAAGATATCCACATTCAGACCAGAAAACGCATGATAAGGGAGTACTTAGTCGAGCGAAGCGATAGGGGAGTAGTTGCTCATATTAATGCTATGAGGAACGTAGAGTCACTTACTTGTTAGAGTGAGGAACAAAGTCACTCGACCGATAGGGAGAGGTACGATCTTGAGTTCTTGCTTTTAGCTGGCATGCTGATCCGCGATTACTAGTGATTCCAACGAATGAATTAAAGAATTAAAAGGCTAATGGCCTTATTTATTAAAGGAATCAATCGTACTGATTGCGCATACCCGGAATGAACAAGCAGTAAGAATTAGGTACTCTATTTAGGAAAGCTATAGAAGTCATATACGAAAGAACATCCTCCGCTGCTAGCAGCTCTTCTCTTTCCTGTATCGAGCGTGAAGCTAGACTCACAGGTTCCGGATTGAGCTTCCGTTTTAGCTGTACTTCGGTCAAGGATTTACCAGCTGATATCTCCTACTTCCTTGTTCTACCATGCTTACTGTTACGCCAACAAACCTAAAGAAACTAGCTCTTGCAGCTGTAGCGAGGGTCAAGCCTGCTCATGAATGGGACTATTAGGGTTGTGGTATTCTAATGAGTTCCAGAACAAAAGGCTTAGCTCAAGCACTAAGTAGTAAACTCCTTACTCCTTACTCTAGCAAGTAAACTCCTTAGTTTCGGATGTTCTATTAGAGTTAGAAAGACAGATGATCAAAGATCTTACTAGCTCATACAAGGAGAGAGCAGGCAAAAGTAAGGGCTCGCCACCTTGGCTAAAGGTTTGCTACTGAATGCGGTCTACTTCCCCTTTGACTACTAAAATAAAAGGAGAAATTGAGTGCATGATATAGCGCGGGAGTGGCAATATTGCTTCGTTTTAGTGCTGCTTTAGTGAAGGCAATTTAGCCTGTTAGCGGCCGCTACAATTGTTTCGGTAGCCCCCTAATGGTTTAGGCAGCAAGCGCCCTTACCTTATGGAGCCTAGCCCGGCAGCAGCCCTTTTCTCATCCTTTCTGGGACCATTCCGCAGTGCCTGAGAAGGTCGAGTAATTCTAATTGCGAAGTTCGTTCTCGATTAGTCATGTGCGGAGGGAGAGAACGGTGCAATTGCCCCAGACCAAGTCTCATCCCCCTACTCCAAAGGGCTTCACACTCTGGGAGTTCCTTCTACTTGACCAGCTTATTCGGATTTGAATTACCAGCCCCCTATAGGTATTGTCTTCCAATCAGTGGGTTCATGTCGCACAGAAAGCGAGACCTGAGAAGGAGGCTGTAGGAGAGAGAGAGTCCAGCATAACTGAAATCATCTAAGCTGACAAGGACCCAGAAAAGGAGGATGCTGAGGAAGAAGGCGGTTTCGGGCTTTATGCTATAGGCGCTACGTGTACACCGCCACGTCGAGACTCTCTTTCGAAAGTGAGATCACCACCGGCTTGTTTCAGAGTGAGGGATCACTCCTAAAAGCAACCTTTCACTTATATGAAGTTCTTAAGGGACCCCTTTAGAAATAGGGGGCGTTAGCTTGGGCTCGGTTAGATTTACTTGAAGTAAAGGGAAAAGGGAAGAGACTAGTCATTAAAAAAAGAATCATACTGATGAGTTCCTATCCGATGCCCTCTTATCTTCCCTGTTTATAAGCTTTCATCTCAATTGGCTTCGTGTTCGGGAGACATGGGAAAAGCCTCGTTTCCGGCAATGTGAACCTTCCCGGCTCGTATGATTCCATCGGGTGAATTAATAACTAGATAATCCATCCAATACTAATCACTAACCTGTCTGGGACTCCTGTCTTGAGGAATAAAAGGGGTTGTTGGATTTTTCTCTAAGGCATTTCCTAAGGTTTCTAAACCTTAAACTATTCCTGAAGCTAGGAGTTGCGAAGCCATAAGTCAGGGAGTTCGGAGTTATAGGCATTGGGTTACAGAGTGTTCTTGCTCCAGGTTGTTAACTCAGGTGTCCGGTTAAGAGTTCTGACAGGGGACTCCGGGTGTAAGAGTTCGAGGAGGTTTAGCCTTGGTCTGGCTACATAAGGATCAGGTACTCAAAATGCAAGAGACTCCTGTAAGTTTGAAACCCGTACTTGTGAAAGTATGCCTTAGTAAGGTAAGGAGTTGCCGTCCTCAATGGAAAAGAAGTGGGAGATAGAGAAAAGGTTTAGAAGAAGACAGAATCTGGCTAGCTTGTAAGCGGGGGAGCATGAAGGGAGTAGGGCGTTCTAGTAAGACTTCTTTCCCTCCTTGCACTGGGTTCGGCCTCTGTTCCTCTCCCGTTGGTCGAGTTACTTCGTTCCTTGCTGTGCGGGGTCTAGTTCAACCTCGTGCTGGGTAATCTATTACGATAACATTAGCCCTTCTGTCAAGACTATAAAAAAGTATTGATTTGATCGATCCCTTCGTACCAAGTCAAGACTCATTACTTTCTCCAAGAGCCCTAATCTAATAGGGGAGGATGGTGCTTATAGGGTCTTAAGTAAGTTAATTAGTGTCACAAGTACGGTTGTAGGGAAAGAGTTAATCGAGTTAGTCTTGTTTAACCTGCTTCTTAAGTTAGAGGCACAAGTAAGGTATGAAAGAGTATGAGTTAGTAACGAGTGGGAGCTAGCCCTAAAAGAAAGTAGGGAGAAGACAAGATCGGTCCCAAGCAAGTAAGGTATAGAGTTATCTCCCGAGCTATGAGTTAATACTTGATAGGAGTTAAGAATAGAGTTACGGACTAAGCCCGAACGAGAGAATCCTAGATCTGTCACAAGGTAAGTGAGTAAAATAGCAACTAATAGAGTTCTTGCCCTTGTTGTTAAAAGATGAGTTGATCTCATGAGCTAAGCTCGACCCCTTCCTAACTAAGAGGGATAGGGGAAGAGAACAAAGACATGAACTGACTCCCGAGCTTTCTTCTTTAAATGAATCCTATCACCGGTCTTGTCTTAAGGCAGTTGGAGAGCGAAGAGCTGCACCTATTTCTAAGCCAGTTTCAGCTGTAGTTTTCACTCCTGCTTTAACTGAATTGGAAAGGAGAGTTAATGTTGTTGGAGTTGTTGAGGATGTCACCGATAGGAGCGACCCCTATCCAGAGAAGGGAAAGAAGCAAAGCTTGAAGTTTATGTTGCCTATTCTCTTAGGTCCCCGAGAAGACTATTATTGCATGAGTTGGGTAAGCAATAGAGTAGTTACGAGCTCCTAGTTAGGACTTTGACTGCTTTAGCATCCTCTGGAGATGCTGCTTTCAATCTTGTTTGAGCTAGCTTGGTAGCACCTCTGCCTTTGGTTCGTTCATCTGCTTGCTTGATTATTGCTTTTGATGCTAAGGTGTCTTCAAGTAGGGTATTTGAGTTAGTAGCTGAAGATCGGTCAGCAGTAAGGTATGAAAGAGCAGCTAGGCCCTATTAGATAGATAGTTAGGGCATGTGTTAACAACTGCTTTCACTGACTACTTAAAGTAATGGATCGGTCACAAGCACGTTATAGAGTCTCTGTCCTTTCCTGTTGTTTCACCAGCTGTAACTGCTTTGTTTGTTGTTGAACTCACGAAAAATATCATAAAGTAGAAGTCTTGACTCTAATAGGCCACAAGCAAGGGTAGCTAATGAGCTATTGAGTTAAGGAGTTCTCTCCCGCTAACTGACTCATACCTCAAGGGACACGATCGAACAAGCATTAGTTTAGTTAGGTTCGTAACCGGGTAAGAGAGAGTTACGTAATTGGTTGTTAAGTGAGTGAATTCAACAAGTTAAGAAGGAAGCGATGCTTCAGGGTTTTTCCTCGGACTCTTTACTTTCAACAAGAGCCTAAGGTAAGGGTTGTTATCGAGCTAAGGGAGTTAAGGAGTTAGTTGGTTTGAGTTAAGAGCTTATGAGTAAGGTAATCGGTCACAGGCCGGGTATGAGCTAAGAGTTATGAGTTAGGAGTTGCTGGAGTAGGGGATAGGGCTAAACCCGAGAGTTAGAGCAGCCGAGCTAGCCAGGGTTAAAGAGAGACCCCTAATAGAGGGAGCTGTTAAGAGTTAATAGAGTCTCACGCATACTTTAACTTATTACTTTGATAACCTTATGCCACTAAGTTAGTTAAGAGTCAAGATGTTAATGAAGTTCTTCAATCAGGAGTTGGAGTTATTTCTAAGCTAACCCGAAGGGAGTACTTTCTTACTGCGTTAACTGACCCATTGATTGCTCTCGAAGGGAAGTGAGGGCATATCTAGTCGATAGGCCTGAACGGTTAAGGAGTGAGTTAAGGTATTGAATTATGCCACAAGTAAGGGAAGCCCAAGAGAAAGAGGTAATAGAGTTATGTCACAAGTAGGGAAAGGAAAGAGAGTTCATGGTGTTAACTCCCCTTTCACTGACTCTAGAAGAACTTCATACACAGTAAAGAAAGGACTCCTTAAGCTAGCTACAGAAGTTCTCTAATTGACTCCTTAATGAGCTTATATAGAGTTACGTAATAGTAGTAAGTGAGAATAGAAAGGTAAGCTCGCTACTGATCCAGACAAATATTCATAATCTCCGTGAATGGGCGGAGAGACTAAGAGAAGACAAAAGGCTTCTAAAGCCCCTCATTAAGCCTCAAAGGTAGGGTAGTCTGTCTGCCGTATTATGGAGCACCGACTAAGGGATGGGGGGAACACTACCGATCCCGAGTGCCCTATCACT